>NC_089752.1:48301674-48314174 GCF_040412425.1 Macrobrachium rosenbergii | reverse complement strand
GTATTTAAAAACAAATCGTTGCATACTTTGCTAGAATGCTGTATAAACATTCTTACAATCCTGCTTGAACGCGGCCAGAAATATACATACATACATACACACACACATTATATATATATATATATATATATATATATATATATATATATATATATATATATATATATATATATATATATATATATCAGTCGCGTTCAAGCATGGTTGTAAGAAAGTTTATAGAACATTCAAGCAAAGGAGGCAAATGATTTTTTGTTTTAAAACAAAGAAAGAGCCGAAGGGCTTGACAAACCAGAATAAAATACCTTCAAAATGGAAATAAAAGTGCTTACAGCAAGGAAATTACCATCATCATCCAACGAGCCGGGATTCACCGAGGGCCGGCATGAAATAAACTTTTGTAAGCAGGAAGGAGAGAGAGAGAGAGAGAGAGAGAGAGAGAGAGAGAGAGAGAGAGAGAGAGAGAGAGAGAGAGAATTTTATAGTGCTCTTGGAACGAAAGACCGACGAGGCCATACACGTGTACAGGTATATAAAACTTGTCTAAATTACCTCAAGCGTCGTGAAAATCATTACAGGGAATATCTGGTCTAATTTGAAATCCAAAGATATATACTTTCTTTAAAAACTTTCACTATTATGATGCAAAGTGTTTCTTATTATTTCCTCTCTTTACCTTTTCGCAGATAATTAGAATTTCTTGCTCGTAGGATTTTTCAGAATTTTTACTTCCCTGATCATCGTGATCTCTACAAATTTTCATCCCTGGATGAGGAATGTCATACAAATTCTCTTCTTAATGGAAGGTTCATGACACCTTCTAGCCGTTCTATTTTTCTGTGGCTTACAGGAAAAGAAGACCAAACTTGTAGGTAGCAGCTTACGGTCGGAGTAAACCTTGACATCCATAACGGAATGGAATATAAAATTTAGACCAAAGGACAAGTACTGGGACCTATGAAGTCATTCAGCACTGAAAGGGAAATTGAGAGTAAAAAGGTTTTAAAGGTATAACAGGAGGAAAACCTTGCAGTTGCACTACCAATAATTGTTAGGAGAGGGCGGAAAGTAAGATGGAAGAAACAATATATGAACGGAAGTACAGTAAAAGGAATGACAGAGGTTGCAGCTAAGGGCCGAAGGGACGATGCAAACAACCTTAGGTAACGCTTATAGTGTACTGCGTAAGGTGCACTAACGGCACTACCTCCCCCCCACCTTCTTTCCCTACGGGGATATCCATCATGAGCGCATGTTATATGTCTTACACGAGTAGTCATGCTTTTTAGGCACCGCTACTTATATCATGGTGTTTTGCCTTTTATACACATGAGATTGTTTCCCTCGGTAAACAGCTTCAATAAAAAATCGACCAGTACATAGTACAATCTCTGACAAGTGACCACTTTCTGGGTCTTTTCCCTACCGAAACAGCTTCCGATGTGGCTAGGTTATTTTCGAGCTATTAATCACATATTTGATCTGTCACACCAGATCCGATTGCAAAGTCAGAGCCGATGCATAGATTTCAATTATCATTTTAGGTAAGAACAGATTCCATGTAAGGGACAGTGTTCGACTATGTACACCTAGGTTGGAAACCCACATTTCTCTCTCTCTCTCTCTCTCTCTCTCTCTCTCTCTCTCTCTCTCTCCAACATACCGCCTTTAATGCAACTTCTTTTCAGCCCTGTTTTTATCTTTTTCGTTCTACTGTAACTTTCTTCTTTTCTCCATAGATTCAATTAAGAAAATCTGGGAAAATTGAATTAATTTTGCTCAACATCTGGAGCCGACAACAAGTTAACAGATCGTGGGGAAAAAATAAGCGTAATTTTTTTTATAGCTAACTGTTAACATTTATTTTTCCTTTTGCCTTTTTCCACATTCATACATTTGTGTTTGATGACAAAGTGCCAACTTTCTTTCACTGTCTCATTAGGCTGATGTTGACAGTTCTGTCGACTCTACCAGTTCAGTTTGTTTCACAAGTTTTCTGTCGCCTTGAGCTGTGCCGTTTTTCAGATGAGTCTTATATGATATTAATTTTGTTTTACTGAAAAGTTTTTCGTCGATATAACGGTTTACGTGCACTTTTCTTGACAGAACTTTGTCGGTGTTATGAAAAAAAGTGACTGTCATGAAGTTAAACTTAAGAGTTCGCTATTTCTAAACATTGTTATGTAGGAGAAAGGCGTGGTTCATCTAGAAGTGTGTAGGCGTTAGCAGGAATACTTGGAAAAACGATATAGCAGAGCAGTGTCCTTGGTTGCACACACGAGAGAGAGAGAGAGAGAGAGAGAGAGAGAAGAGAGAGAGAGAGAGAGAGAGAGAGAGTTCTTAGCAGATTCAATACTGTTATGAACTTCTATACAAAGCAGTTATGGATAAGCTTTCCACGAAGCAGGACAGGAAATGAATATGACGCAGTTAGTATTAAATGTTAGGTTTTCTGATCATTTGAATTTTCCCGAAAGAAAAAAATATTTACGTTCGTACAAATTACTAAAGCTCTCGGTCTTAAATCAGATACTAATAATCTTACTAACATGTTCATTTAGATTATTAAATATGCAATTTTTTAAAAATATTAGAGCCACCTTTCTCAGACATTTTTTATGGACTTTGAAAATTGTTCCTATTCTAGATGGTAAGTGTAATTTCAGGATCTGGGCGATACCGTGAGTATTTTTCTAAAATACACGTATTTAAACAAAAGTACAATGATTGGCCAAAAGAAATAAATGCATACTGAAATAGTCAATTGATATCTACTTTTGTGTCTATTCCATACATAAGCATTATTATTTAAGGAATGGAATATAAAAGTTAGGCCATATTACCTCGTTGGGACCTGTGAGGTCTTTCAGCGTTGAAAACAAAATTGACAGTAAAAAGGTTTTAAAAGTATAGCAGCAGTAAAACATTTCAGTTGCATGAGAAAGAATTGTTAGGAGAGGGTGGAAAATGCGATGGAGGAAAGAGAACATGAACGGAGGTACCGCAAAAAGAATGAGAGGGGTTGCAGCTAGGGGGGCGGAAGGACGCTGCAAAGAATCTTAAGTAATACCTGAAGTGCACAGCGTGAGGCGCACTGACCGGCACTACCCCCAACAGGACTCAGTTGTTTCGTTTAGTTGTCTTATGCCAGGTGATGACTATACTGCACCTCTGGGTAAACTTATTAACTTCAGGAAATTTTTCACGGTAAATGGGTTGTTGGAACGTATACATTGGCTTTGATATCCAAGAGGCGAAAGATGAGTATATTGTTAGTGTGCGTATATGATACGATGTTCAAAGCTCTGATAACGAGGTTCTGTGTAACTAAAGGAAGGGATTGATGACGCGGAAGTTGTCTACTTAAGGGGTTCATCCATGATTGAGGGTAGTCAAAGGACAAATGCCATCACCATGGAGACAGTTGCCTTGCTTTGCACTAGAGTCGTTCCCAGTAAAGGAGACCAGTTCGTTGGTGTGGGTGTGTGTGTGTGTGTGTGTGTTAATGACCCCATCCCCAGGTCAAAGAGGGTCATATTCTATTGCTGTATCTGTTTTAAGAACAGCATCAATCATCTTACTTTTCTAAGATTCTCTGGTAGCGATGGCCCATCCCTGGGTCAGCATATTCCTTCTCCCTTGTCGACTTTCTCACTGAACCTATTCTTAAACAAAGGCCTACTGGAATTAAACACTGATATACAAAACTAGACTTTATTTGCAAATTTAACGAAAGTGATTCAGCAAAAGCTACGATCATGAAATGGAGTGAATTTCACCCCCTATAAATGAAAATCATCACTAGAGGGAATCCACATTCACAAACATTCAGATTAAAGATTCTAGACCAACCAGTACTAGTGACTAACACCCTGGCCACCAAACAAGGTAAAAAGGTCATAATTATTATAGACCACAGAAATGTCATATAGTATGTAAAAGAGTAAACACCATTTCCAAAATATTCGTCCTCACACGATGAACCCAGAATTCCTGTTAAAAAAAAACATTTCATATATTAAAACCTGAAATGGTGTAAAATGACATTAATATTTAAAACAGAAAAATGTACAATGGAGAAAAGAATGGGAAAATGCATAAAGGAGACACAGAGGAAGTTCACTGCAGCACAATTGGGTATTTTCACATAATGTCTGGAAAAGATATAAACATTCGTGAGTTGTGGTACTCACTTCTATGGCACCAAATAAGGTATCGTCACGGTGGTGGTTTTTAAACACTCGCAAGGCAAAACACACCTAGCCACCAAAACTGCAGTCCTCCCCTAAGTCACTGTTCCTCTGATAATATACCATTAGAGAGTGCAACACATACGCACTCACACTGTCTCTATGCACTTAAATCCTGATCATGGGCAGGAAAGCACAAATGCATGAGTCAGATGCCTCGCTGTATCTAACCATGTAAACCTCCAACATCGACACAACTGCACCTGTAGCAGATGTGCCCCTGCCAGGCCAACACATAGTTTGTCAAAGATGTCACAGACGTAATAGAAGCTCGGTCCACCTACCACTGGGCGTCCCTACCCAGGTACGATAACTGTTCTATCGAAAGTTCAGTAAGGGCCAGCTCCAAAATCATAGCAAACCATATGCACTAGATACAAAAATTATTTGTCTCATATGTACGATTGTTATTCCAACACAGTTCATTGTAGAATGCATCACTTCACATCTTGCATTCTTGATGGTCTAAATATTTTGGACGGCTTGCAACTGTACAAGCCCATGCTTCTCTTCACATCTTGAATTCCTAGCCATCCAACTATGCTGAACAGCTTGCGACTGCACAAGCCCATGTTGAATGCAGCGCTCACGAATCCTTTCCGCCAAGCAGATATCTCCTGCAACAACAGCGATTTGTAGACGTCCTGCCCGACATCTCTGCAAAAAAACCCTGGCTCCTCTCATGAAGGTGCAGGCGTAGAAACCTGCAGGCATAACGTAGACGGCCCCATATCTAACTTGTATCAGTTGAGGCTCATAGAAGTCATTCATAAAGTGCTGCTGAGAGGAAGTGGTGTATAACGTAAGTTGGTCATGTCGACAGTCAACCCAAAAGGTACCTAGTCTACTCCCTAGGCCATACTATTACTGAACCTTAAAACCACTAGAGAAAAGGTCGTATGATAAAACCGTGAAACGATTCCAAGTTACCAACTGGAATTTCCACAATCAACCCCCTATCAGGTACACAAACTTCAAGATATTACCCATACAAATTCTTCCCAGTAAAAATTACCTGAGAACCATAGCAATATACTGAATTCATTAAAGGCAATTCTAAACATTTGAGAGGTAAAATATCTCGCAAAGTCATCAAAGTTTTACTCTGGTTAGCAAATACTGTCGATACTTGCTCAATTCTCAACAAAATAGCAATTGACATACTAGTAAATGCTCCTATGATTATAACAACTACAATTACCAGTGGCACAGCCCTCTTACTCCTAGAGAGAACTGAAAATTTTAATTTGGAAGTCATATTAAAGTGTTCCTAATCCTATCCTGAACCCTAACTGACATGCCCAAACCCATAACAGATCAGACAAATTCCGTCTGATATACAAATTACCCAAAACAAAAACAAAAAACCTGAGCAACAGAACTTTATTCTGTAACTCTATGCTCAAAGATATTACGTCAGACGACAGCTACACATCATAATCTTCTTACATAATAACACACGGGCCTAACCTCACTATGATATTAACCCATGCCACGACTTCCAAAGTCATGTGAATACAAGACTTCAGCATAAAAACAAAAGAAAGAATTTCTAAGATACCAGATCTCGAAACAGGAAAGAAAAAACCAACAAACACAAAGAAATTCATATATCTATAAAACCCTATGGTATTTTGCACTTAATTCCAACAAAGTATGGCAACACTCAAGAGAAAAAACTGAACTTGGACCATTAAAGATTTATATAACTCTACAGACCAACGTCCTCCTTAGTTAAAAAAAAAAAAAACTACAAGTCACGCCCGTTTAAAACTCATTAAAAAAAACAGAGCGAGAGGAAAGAAAGAGAAAGAAAAAAAAAGAAAAAATAATAATATCCACAGTAAAACACAGGGGTTAACCCATAAGATTCCCATTAACCTGTCTTTTAATTTTAGATATATGTGTCAACTGAGACACCCGTATTTTCATCCAGAACAACAAATCTATTCCCCTTCTTTACTTCTAGCTTATAGTTCAACTGACTCCTGACATGTATTTTCACAAACACCCAATCTCCCACAGCAACTGTAACTCTATCCTGCTTTTGCTGACTGATACACACCATGTCTCGCATTTTCAATTCAAGATTCCTAGGAAGATGTGCATATCTCTCTTTTGCCATTGACACAAGCGCTTTAATCGTTTCGTCCCCCGATGGAATAGGCAACAAATCAAATGCACCCCGTGCTGGGTAACCAAACAGAGCCTCATTGGGAGACATTCCAATGGTATCACTAACCATGGAATTAATGCCATGCTCCACCTGTGGAACATATTTATCCCAATTTACATCATTTCCCCCAACGGTCATCCGAAGAACTTCAATGACCTTCCTATTTGCCCGTTCACACAGCCCATTAGCTTCTGGTCTATAGGGAATAATAGTGACTTTCTGAATACCCATTACATCCGCAAGACACTCTAACGTCTTGTTCACAAATTCCCTCCCATTATCTGTAATCAGAACCTCAGGAACCCAATAACAACAAATATACCCATTAAAGAATGCGACTGCCACCTCTTCCGCTGTTTTATGCTTCAACAGAAAAATCTCTATGGCCATAACTAGATTCACAGAAGTTACTCAAATGGTCCATATGGAATTGGGCCCAAGGTCTGCTAGAAATTGGAAACGAACCCAATTTACAAGAAACGACCCATGGCTTACATGCATTACAAACTGAACAACCCCTTACAAAGTCTTCCACTGACATGAGCATATTCTTCCAAAAGAACTGTCCCCGTACATTCTGATACATTTTCTCAATTCCCAAATGTGGACTGCCAGACCTACAGTGAACAATATCCAGCACCGTAGGTACTAAACTCCTAGGAACAACCATTTGCGTCGTATCACCCTTATCCTCACTATTCCTTAGTCTGTATCTAATCTTCCTAACTAACAAATTACCCTCTAATTCAAGCCCTGCAAAAGGCAACTTATACCCCTTCCTAACTAATTCCCCTCTGAGAAACGATTTTGCATCTGCCACAATCTCATCCTCATCTTGCTTAGCTTCAACTAAACTAATATCCCAGTCTATGTAGTCTCCAGATACATAACATACATGAGTACCATCTGCATCAGAAAAACTTCTACTCAGGGCATCCGCTACAACATTATGTCTACCCTCTATGTACCTAAGCTTGGCATCAAAATCCCTGATTGTAAGATACCACCTAGTCCTTTTTTGGGGAAAGATCCGGCTTATTGAAAAGATCCAACAATGGCTTATGATCCGTAAGAACCCCTTCTTGATTGCCCAAAAGGAGCATCTTAAAATGTGCTAAGCTAGACACTATGGCAAAGGCCTCTTTGTCCACTACCAACCATAACCGTTCATTACTACCCCATGTCTTAAACTTCCTACTGTAAAACGCAATCGGATGGAGTCTTCCATCGAACTTTTGAATAAGTCACGCCCCTATGCCACCATAACTAGCGTCCGTTACCAATGTGAAAGGACAATCCAACTCAGGAAACTTCAACACTGGGGGATTTACCAAGGCATCCTTAATCTTCTGCAAAGCTACTTGCTGTCCATCTGCCCATACAAAATGCACATCATCCCTCAGGACATCCGCCAAGGGAGATGCTAGACCAGAAAAACCCTTTACATATCTACAGAAAAATCCAGCCATGCCTAAGAATGGCCAAATCTATTTCTTATTCTTGGGAATAGCAAAATCTACAAATGCCCTAAATTTATCATCATTCACTCTAACACCCTCTTTAGAAATGACATGACCCAAATATACTATCTGCCTCTTCAAAAAATTACACTTGGCTAACTTTAGCTTCAACCCTGCTAACCTAAGCCTCCTAAAAACCTCCCTAAGAACTAAATGTTCCTCTGCTAAATCAGTGGCAAGTAAAATATTGTCCATACATAAATAAATGGACTTCGCTAACAAGCCATGCAAAACAGTGTTCATTAGCCTAGTAAATGTCATCGGACTACCTCATAGACCAAACGGCACCCGAGTGAACTCATAATGCCCATTCTGCAACGAGAACGCCATGTACTCTCGACTCTCCTACCTAAGTGGTACTTGCAAATACCCTTGCATCAGATCAATTGAAGAATATTCTTGCCCCCAATCTCAACAAATAAATCTGGCAAACGCACCACAGGGTAGCAATCAGGAATGGTTTTCTCGTTCAACTTCCTAAAGTCCACACAAACCTGGACCAAACCATCCTTCTTAGGCACTGCCAACAACAGGAAATTAAAAGGCAAGGAACTGGACCTAAGAATGCCTTCTTCCTCCCACTTATTAACCTCTTGCTCTGCCTGTTCTCTATTCTTAAAAGGAATCCTATATGAAGGAACAAAAATAGGCTTAGTCTTGTCCTCCAACTGAACCTTGTGTTCTAATACATTTGTTAACCCTAACTTATCCCCTTTCAGCTCAACTATGTCCGCAAACTCGGCCAGAACATCTTACACACCCCCAGCATATTTTTTCTAATCAGCATTGGCTAAATGATCCCTAAAAACCTGCCTCCTAGCCTGTAAATCTGCTTCTGAAAAACTACAAAAATCCCCAACAATCGCCTCTGAATTATCTTCATCGACCCAGTCAACAAAGTCAACTGCATAAGTGCCCTTCTGATAATTGCAAACTAAATTATTACAGTTTAGCAATTCCACCCAAGTATCCCCTGAACTCGATACCTTGTTTACAGAACCTGTACACACTACCCCCTTCAACTTTTCGTTACATCTGTCTGGATTTATGCACTCCTTTCACTTGAACTTTCACCATAGCAACCATACCAGGACCAAGAACCACATCATCCATCAAAACCCCCTTATAACACTTCTTACCCACCGACACCTGTTCAGCATCCACCTGCAGATTCTCATGTACACACGATCCATCATCATCCACTACACTCACATGAGTCCCCTCATCAGGCACAAACACACCGGGTACTCCCACAGTTATACCACACACCCCTGTATGAACGAGATTTTCCATCTCTGACATGCTGTATGACCCAGTAACAGCATATTCCCCAAAGCAGCCCCTTATATAACCAAAAATGGTTCTGTAAAAGTTCTACCCCCAAGAGACAAATCTATATCTACGTATCCCAAAACCCGTAACCTGTCTCTTTAGCAGGTCTCAAAGAACGATCGGAAAACATCAATCTGAACAACTCATAACTCATTAAATTAATAGAGGCACCTGTATCTATAAAAAACCCTTACATTTATCCCTTGCACCGACCCTTTTACTACTGGCTTTGACCCCGAGGGTTCCCCCAGAATTCCTGTATCCCAAGAAACAACCATCCAGTTTTCCCTCACAACTGATTGGTCTTTATAGACAATGCTCGCTGATCAAAAGATCCCCTCATAAAATTTGCTTGAGGACCTTTCTTACCTGAGCTACCAAAATTCTGAAATGTAGGCCTACCATTATACTGTCTCCGAGACAGACAAGACTGCCAAGGATGACCATAACTCTTACAACTGCCACAATATTTAACACGGCAAAATCTCTTAATGTGTCCCTGCACATCACAGTTAAAACAATGAACCCGTGGGGTCCGAGAACTCAAGCCAACCATCGACCTTTCGTTATTCCAAATTTCAACACAACCCTTCAAACCACGGACTGAATCTCCGCGCCCTACACAACCACATGCAGACCTGAGGAATCTCCAATCACTATTTCCTCTCCTCATTTTCGCAACTTTCCTCTTCGTGATCAAATCCATTAACTTATTCTTGGCTGATCACAAATGCAAAATTTCCCAAGTCCTGCAAAAAGACACCCCTTAAAGGAAAAAGACAAGAAAAAAATTTCCCCTGAAAGAATTCCCACACCGTAAGAAACCCAGAATTTTAATTCCCGTTACTCTAACAATTAATCCCCAAAAATCAAAAGAAAGTACTAATCAAACCCACAATTAAACCCAAAGTTAATCAAACCCACAATTAAATTAAAAATTAATTAAACCCACAATTACATTCAAAATTAATTAAGCCCACAATTAAATTCAAAATTAATTAAACCCACAATCAAATTCAAAATCCCATCTGGAAAAAAGAAAAAAAAAAACGGACAGGCTGAGCGCACAGCTGACTGCAAAGTAGGTCACGATCAACTTCGGGTCTTCAAGGACAAACTAAAAAAAACACTGTCTCCCCTCAAGAAAAGAGAATGGGAGTCTACCCTCACGTAAAGAAAACGGGACTCTAGCAGATGGACGAGAGAGAGAGAGAGAGAGAGAGAGAGAGAGAGAGAGAGAGAGAGAGAGAGAGAGAGAGAAAAGGAAAAGGATTCGTTCCCTTCTCCCCAGTGCAATACTTCCTCCTATCTATTCCCCATCCAAGGTCTGCCGAAGCACACAGAAAAAAAAAAAAAACGCTGAGTGCAAAACCATGAAGAGACAAGCTCGCCTCTAGTCATCAAGGCAAAAAACTGCCGAGTAAGCTTACAGCAACAGCTTCCCTCTTTACATACACGCACATATGCACCCAAAATACAATGTGTGTAAATGTAAAAAAAAAGTTTAAAAAATCTGAGAGATGTATACACACTTGCGTAAGAAATGTTTCCTCACAATAACTCAACACATGTCAAATAAATTATTACCCAATTATGAAAGTCCCCAGAGATAATACAATAATAAAATACTCCCTTTATTAAACCCTAAACACTGATGCAAACTGCCAATTGCTATATAAAAAAAAACATATAAGGCATGCCATAAATTCAAGTGCACTTCCTATAGGATGGCGCAGAATGCAAGAAACTCCGCCAAAACTAATGACATCACTGACACATCACTCAGGGGATGATGTCACTACAGCCACCACCCAAAAATTAGTTAGGGTGTAATAAAAAAAACAATCCAATTTGACATTAAAATTAACAATAAAAAAATTATAACACTTACGTACGCCTCTGCTTGATGATGCGAGAATCCTCTCACCAAAGAAAGAGAGAGAGAGAGAGAGAGAGAGAAAACACTTGCGTGTTTGCGAGTGTTTTACCACACACAAGCAGTCAAGATGCCACAATTAAACACACTGCACATTATACAACCCAGACATTCCCCAATATGAACTAACGCCCAGAAATCCCTATTAACACATTAAAACCTTGTGCCTCGTGACGCATCATTAAACACACACAGAGACTCGCGCTTGAGAAAGACTGATTTCAGTGTGTCTCACACCGGCTTCCTAACCTGAATTGCAGAACCATAAAAGTCCTATTCTGAGATGCCAATACCAGTATTAATATGTCTCTTCGCATAACCTATATATTTATCTACTTGACTATCTATTCATGTCTAACACCAATGCCAACCACTGTTAATGACCATATCCTAGGTCAAATAGGGTCATATTCTATTGCTGTATCTGTTTTAAGAACAGCATCAATCAGCTTACTTTTCTAAGATTCTCTGGCAGCGATGGCCCATCCTGGTTCAGCAAACTCCTTCTCCCTTGTTGACTCCTCTCACTGAACCTATTCTTAAACAATGGCCTACTGGAATTAACCATGATATACAAAACTGACTGTTGCAAATTTAACGAAAGTGATTCAGCAAAAACTACGATCATGAAATGGAGTGAATTCCATCTATAAATGGAAATCATCACTAGAAATCTGATTCTGAAACATTCAGATTAATGATTCTAGACCAACTAGTACTAGTGACTAACACCCTGGCCACCAAACAAGGTAAAAAGGTCATAATTATTATAGACCACAATAAATGTCATATGGTATGTAAAAGAGTAAACACCACTTCCAAAATATTCTTCTTCACAGGACGAACCCAGAATTCCTGTTAAAAGAAACATCATATATTAAAACCTGAAATGTTGTAAAATGACATTAATATTCAAAACAGAAAAATGTACAATGGAGAAAAGAATGGGAAAATGCATAATGGAGACACAGAGGAATTTCACTGCAGCACAACTGGGTATTTTCACATAATGTCTGGAAAAGATATAAGCGTTCGTGAGTTATGGTACTCACTTCTATGGTGACAAATAAGGTATTGTCATGGTGGTGGTTTTTAAACACTCACAAAGGCAAAACACACCTAGCCACCACAACCGCAGTCCTCCCCTGAGTCACTGTTCCTCTGATAATATACCATTAGAGAGTGCAACACACATACACACTCACACTGTCTCTATGCACTTAAATCCTGATCATGGGCAGGAGAGCACATGTATCGGATACCTCGCTGTATCTAAGCATGTAAAC
>NC_089752.1:48246674-48291674 GCF_040412425.1 Macrobrachium rosenbergii | reverse complement strand
TCAACAAGCCACAATCCATATCCAGATCCACACAACAAAAGATATCTGCGGGTTGACACACCAGACTTTAACATCAGAATTCAGTGTTTTATTTGTGGTAGTTCATACAAACGCAATGAAAAGTTAACTCAAATTTCAACATGTACTGGGAGTTCAACACGTGAACATGTGCTCATAGCAGCTACGCAAATAGACGATGAAAAAATAAAACTCAGGATGTTGTCATGTCCAGATTTATTTGCTTATGATGCGAAATATCACCGATCATGTTATGCTGGATCTATCAGTAAGCACAACATTCAAGTAGTATGGTCAAAGGTAAAAAGTAAACCATTGAATGACCCATTTCAAAATGGGTTCACGGTATTATGTAAAGAGGTTGATCATACTTTGTTGTCTGGCAGGAAAGAAGTATTACACCTGAATGAAATGAACGCAAGATTTATAGAGATTCCTCGCAGTGTTGGCTCACCTGAACCAGATTCATGCAGATCATGAAAATTCAAAGAAAAACTGAAGGGACACTTTAGAGACAGGTTAATTTTCATCTCTCAGTCTGGCAAATCTGACATAGTTTGTTCCAAGGAATTATCATTAGGTGATATATTGACACGAGTTAATGAGATAAACCTCCCGAACACGGATGATAGTACTGAATTTGCATTCTTTTCAAATAATGAATGCACTGAAAGTGATTCAGCGATATTACACAGAGCTGCAGGTATTGTAAGAAAGAGCATTGCCAATGTGTCATTCATTTCAGAATTCTATCCGTCCAGTGGTGATTTAGTCATGGAGAAATGTGTGGAATTTGTCCCTAAACCTTTACTTGAATTCATTTCTTGGTGTACCTCAGACAAAGCCTTCACCAATGCTACATGCCATACAGATGGATATGTTAGTGATAATCTCGTAAAAACATTAGTAATATGTCACAACATCATTGGACTCAGCCATAGCATTGCAACACCTATCAGTTTTGGTTTAGGTATTTATCTACATCACAAATTTGAAAGTCGGCAACTCATTGCAACTCTGCATGGTCTGGGCTATTCTATTCTATATGATGAGATTAGACGGTTTATGACATCAGTGGCAGAGGATGATGAACATAAAGATGGCACGTACATTCCACGAGGAACTGTTAAGTACAAGGTAGGTGACTGGACTTCCATCATAGATGCTGCAATCGACAATTTTGACCAGCATGAAGAAACACTTGATGGCTTATCGACCACCCACTGTATGGCAGCTGTGTTATATCAAAGAACCGAGTCAAGTGGCATCATAAGTGGTATTCGAAGATCACAGAAAAAGACACTACATGCCTTGCGGTATATGGAGAAATCACTTTCAATCTTTAACAAACCTCATAAAAGGCCTGAACCAAAGCGTGTTGCAGAGGAATCCATCTTCAATACCCATGACGTGAACTTGCACAGGCAGGTGGAAGCGTGTGATTTAGTTTGGAAATTGTGTAGAAATACTGATGATATGACCTTCCTACCAGCATGGTCAGGATTCAATGCAATGGTATCACAGACAGATATTCCTGTTGCCAATGTGAGAGTACTTGCGCTGTCAGTGTCCACTTTCATTCTAAACTGTGTATACTGCCATAATGAGACTGATTTCTTTGTTGCAAAATCCAAGGCCAGCCACATATTTTAGTGACTGTTGACCTTCCCATTTACAGTAAGACACAGCAGATAATTTGATCAAAACCTGAACTGCAAAGCAGTATAACCATGAGAGTCGGTGGTATGCATCTTATAATGATTTTCATTGGTAGCATTGGAAAACTATATGGAGTGGTGGCTTACTAGATATCTTAACATCTTCAATGTGTATGCTAATTAGGACAGCCCGAATGTTGTTGAAAGGTAAGCACTTTGCAAAAGGAATAAGAGGGTGAAGCTGCACATGAAGCACTGCCACACCTATGTTTGTCTGCAGCTGAATACTATACCAGCAGTGGTCTTCCTTGGATTGATGATGAATTCCATAACCTTGCCCAAAAACTCCAAAACAGTATGCACAGGAACAACCAAGCTAGTTATTTTGAAGTATTTAATCTACTGAAAAACAAGATATCTGAAGTAATCCACTCCCAAGCACTTTCACTCATTTCAGAAGAACGTTCTCAGACCTTCAAGTACTGGGCCAGCTTTCTAGAGGCAGGGGATTTGCTACTTAGATTATTCAGGGCGAGACAAAGCTGATTTCAGCCTTCATCTGCAGACAGTTATGGAGACAGTTCACTTTCTTCCATATGGCTGCACAAGTAAACTATGCCAGGTACACACCAGTTTATCTTTCAGAGATGAGACAACTTTGTTTCAGAGATGAGACAACTTGAGACAAAGCAACCCGAGATGTAGAAGTTTCTAGTGAAAGGAGGTTTTGTTGTGCGCCAGACAAAAAAAGAGAAAGTTTAACTGTGTCCCAACTGATCAAGCTCTAGAGCAAACTATCAACAGAGAGGGAAAGGGTGGAAGGGGTGTAATAGGATTCAACCTGAGGAAAGCTGAACTTCTATGATGGATGTTAACTCGACACGTTTCTGGAGAGTACTCAGGAGTCTTTTCATCAACTGTTGGCTGCCTCAACCCAGGTGATATACATGAGGCTTGGCCCATCAAGATGTCAGAGACAAAGTCTGATGTGGTATCCATAAAAGATTACATCATGAAGCACTGTCAAAACCCTTTGACGTAGACACCCATCCTAAGGGATTGATTAACATCACTACTGGCAGATTGCTGCCAAGGCTGGCAGAAATGTCTGACGTCCAGTGTACAATGGTGACTTTCGAGATCAGAAAAGGCAATGTCTTTTGAAAAAACTAGGAAAATGATACTTGATCCAGAGGTATTGTTCCGTCACTTGCTATCAGTTGCAAAGTATCGAGACATTGATATGAAGAAGGTCTTGTCCTTTGAATTAACTCCCAGTTCCATCTGCTATCTCACGATGATGGAACCATGAGAAAGGCCACAAGTCTGATCTAACACACAAATTGGAGGAAACTATTATAAAAATGAATTGAAAACCAAATGCCACACTCCAACAGCATACATCATTGACGGCTGGTTTTATCAAGGTGTTAATGAATCACAGTTCAAAACTTTGATGACCTAGGAGAGTTATTTTTCAAAAGTTGATCACCCTATTCATGAATCTGACCTTGATAGGAGACCCTTGTGTTGGTGTGTAACCGCTATGACTCAGGTTCAGGTATCAAAGGCAAGGACGGCAGCGGCATGGTGACATACTAACACCATTGGTGCTCCTTCTCATATCATTGTGGAAATAGACAGGTTCCCAACTACAGACAATTTCTCAAGTCGAGAACGGACAAAATTATCCATTCATTTTCTGAGTAATTACGTGAGGCAGAGTCTCAGAGACTTCAGAAAAAAAAGGCACTTGTAATTGCTGGAGTTATCCTATTGGAGAGTTGTGAGAAATAACCAGCTTCCAAGGCAGATATCTGGAAAAACTATTCTCAACCCTTGAAGGCAATACACAAAGATGCTGCCATGCCAAATATATGTCATCATTTCACACTATCATTAGTTATCATGTTGTACTAAAACTCGGAGAAAACGTACTGCTTACACTATCTTTCAAAAACATCAAGATACTCTAATACGACCAGCGGTTTTGCTGTGCAGATAAAGGAGGCTGGGCTAGAAGCAGCTAGAAAGTTTATCCTTTTGATGTATGAAAAAGGGTCAAAAAGGCAAAACAAGTAATACCCTCGATAAGCTGCGTTTTCAGATGGCAACCTCATCTGACAAACCAGTATCCTGTCTCCCACCTACTGATGATGCCTTCATGCAACATGCTCTAAGAGCAAAGTTACAGACCATAATTTGGTGCAGTAGCCATATCGCAAAGCCAAAGATAATAGATCCTACTAATTATGGTTGGATGAAATGTTATAAAGACCTGCAATATGTAACAAGCTTGAAGAGTCTACCTTAAAGAAATACGTGACTTGACCCTGTAAGGATAGACAATGCACTGATGGAAGAATGTCCATGCATCTTGAGCCTAAAATGTATAGAGATATGCAACTGTAATAGTTGTTCAAATACTACCATTGTAATTCAAGATGATGATGAGGAGGATGAAAGAGGAGTAGAATTAGTTACTCATCATGTTTATGCTTTTAAGTATCTGATTACAGTGTCTAGAAAGGAATCTGTTTGTAAACATTATATTGCATGATGATACAATTACTATATTTTGTTTTGCTTTATTTGTCTTAAATGTCTCTTATGCCACTGGTAGTATCTTCTAATGTTTGCCTTTATTATCTATAGTAATAAAATTACATACAAATGATGGTACTTCCAATTACTAATTCCATGAAATTACACATGCAAAAGATGTTTCTTGCAAAATTGCTTTAAAGCCATACTAAGTTGTGTTAGCTTATTCATTTTTGGTCTCATTAGAAAGTGCATTAAATGCTCTAAAAAATTAATAAGGTAGAAATATCCATATCTGTGACAGTTTGGTCGTGAACGTAAATGAAATTATGTTTTTCCTTTTTTTCAGTTTTTGTAAGAAAAGTCTCTTTTATTCACTTTTATGTGCTTCCATTAATAATAAGTGGTCTATATTATGATTCTCATATCATAAAAACATATAAAACTATGCCTTATTTATGTTTAAATCTTTGTAAATGTAAGAATATGATAAAGCGTGCGTGTCACACTGCACAAAAAAAATTCTAGGGGAAGTTTACAGTGAAATGTTAAAAGAAAACGTTGTGCAGGGATACTGGCAAATAAAACTCCACTTCTAAGAAAAAATTACAAGACTAAAGCTTCAATCTGATACCACATTCAACTTGTTATACATAAGTATGGGTATCTTCATTTCTAGAGCACTTTTCAGCTGTCACCATAGCACTATTGGTATTCCTTTAAACATAAAATTATGTATATATACATACATACACACACACACATATATATATATATATATATATATATATATATATATATATATATATATATATATATACTCGTATATATAATGTGTGTATGTATGTATATACATGTATATATTCTGATATGTACAAATTTGGAATAAAGACATTGGGTTAAGAAATGTCCGACTCAAATCATGAGTTTGCTTGTTAGTGTATCTCTGTCTGTATCCCGTTTCCCGTTGTAGACTGTCTCTCTCTCTCTTTCTCTCTCTCTGGTAGACATCAGAGGTGCCTCACACTGAGGGACCTGGGGCAACCCGAACGAACTGTAAGGTCTGTAAGGTAAGGTCCGGTAAGTACCATATACGGAAATCTGGAAAGCTCATTTTTATCCTTCAGTGATGAATCCTTACCTCGACATTATCACAATCCCAAAAGGGTTGATTGCGAGAAACTCTAAATTCAACTTGATAATGTACGGTAGTTTACCCCTCAACACTGATGTACAGTCATTATTTACAGTAACAGACTGAATCATCGGCTTCCGGAGAATGTCAGGAAATGTCTCCAAATATCTTATCGGCGAAGGAAATGAAATTAAAAAGACGGAAGTTTAAATTCTAGAAGACATCGTCTTCGCAGATCATGGCTGGTCAGATATTGACAGTCGTGGCTGACCAAATTCGGTCTCGAAGTTTATTAGGTAACCTTTGACCTAAGCATTTTGTTTTTTGTAATTCCCAGTTATTAGTGATAGCTCACTTTTTCCGGAAGCAGAGATTTATACAGTATTAGCAAGTGCAATTTGAAAATACTACCAATCAATTCTCTACGGATTTTGATAATGTCGATTTACGAGAATCAATTCACAAAATGATAAATGTGAGCTTTGCTATTGCTATCTGTGTTTGTTTGTGTGTGTGTATGTGAGAGAGAGAGAGAGAGAGAGAGTCTTTAATGAGATACATGATTCAAGACAAGACTCACACTCGGAAGAACAAGTATTTATCAATAGAAACTTTATAAAAAACCTGTGACTATCAGTATGTCTATTTGTGGAAAAGAAAAACAGAAACAGATAAAAGCGATCAATCAGGATAGCATAGATATGAAAATCCTATAGCTGAGCATCCATTAAAATTTAAAGTTATATATATAAAAACACTGTTTAGGAAATTTCACATAAACGGGAATTCCATATTGAAAAAACCATCTGCTAATTGCAATTTATAAGTTTTTCGGAAAACGAAACATCATTGTGATCATTACCACTAACGTTAATTAAACTACTCAAGCAAAATCTTTATAACTCAAATAAGGAATCTGAAAGAAACATTCACTAAATAAGCTCCCACATTGTCCTGAAACAAATAAGCAAACTAAGTAATCAGCGTAATGGCCATTGTGCAATGAAAAAATGAGGAATAACATTACGTTTTCTCTTTCAAATCACAGAACAAAGAATTTTCTGGTCGCAAATGAGGCAAAGTCGAAAATTGCATGGTTTGCTAACAAAAACGGAAAACGGTTTTCAGTGAGGTTACAGCAAAAAGCATAAGTATTTCTTTTCTTTATTTTTGAAAATAACATAGGTGTTACATGTTTACATATTAAATGCATACACACATATATATATATATATATATATATATATATATATATATATATATATATATACATATATATATATATATATATATATATATATATATATATATATATATATATAATATATACATACATATATATATATATATATATATATATATATAAAATATATTATGCATGTAAGTAAGTGTGTTCTTTTTAACTGCAATCTAACATTGCTATATGGGGCTTCTAAACTGAACAGAGTTCATGCAGTTTAGAAGCCCTAAAAATTACCATCAACACGATAAATCCATATATTTCGAAGCTGGAACAATGCAGATTTGTTGTGTAACCAGTGTTTTTATGGGTCTTTTAGACTTAATATGTATACATATATATATTTATTTTTTTCAATAATATGAGACAACAGATTTTTTCCTGACAACCGAGTGAACATCGCTTTCGTATAGGAAATCTAATAGCCCTGGAGCTAAGGGGGTTGAAAGGGCCCCAAAATCACCCGCTTGATTTTGTGTGGGGGATGACTTTAGGCATATTTTTAGCAAGGGTAGACATTCTCAAACCTGCCAGTAATATTACTATTCAACGTCAGATGCGTCAAAAATTATGGGTAGGGGAAACTAGAATTGTAATAACTTTTCAATGAATCACCATATAGACATGAATGAACACTCAAAGCGTAGCCTGGGACACATTCTACATTTTAAATGCAGACCTGACATGATATGACAAAGGTCAAGGTCACCAAAGGTCAAGGTCACCAAAGGTCAATAAGTGGTGAGAATTGACTCCTGGCTGTTATTTAGCCTTTCTGAAACTAAATCATTCGCCTAAATATTTTTTATTTATGAAGAGTAGAGAGTTGGAAAGTTTTCTAAATCAGCAGAGCACAGTTTTGATACACATTACCCCTTTAGGTCTGATAATATTTTGTGGTTAATATCGAAAAATTGCTCTCTCGAGTCATCATCTCGCTATTTTGAGTAATTGATTACCTTTAGCAAAAATACTGTATTTTGCTACCATTTCATCTTATCTATAGTACATGCATGTTCTAAATGTCTATGATTTTTACTCTTTTTAGTTGAGTTGGGAGATTGGGCCTTTTATGGTTTTTCCTTTCCTGCTACTAAATATCAATTACTCTTTTGCAGTCAAAGTTTTCATGACTACCTAAAAAACGACAGAGGACAGTTTCCCCACCATTGCAAGCAATAGTCGATCCAGAGAAGTGTATAATCTGCAAGAAGGCGGACCCAACTCGGAACACATCCAGCACGGAGAATGGTAGAGCAAATGTCAGAAATGACATTGTTTTGGAACGTCTGAAGCAGACTGATCACAGTAAAATTGTGTATCATGTAAGCAATGACTGCTAAAAGAAAGTACACACTCTTAAAGACACTTGCAACTCTTAAGAAATCCATGTCTGCCAGGAGAGAGCAAATACAGCGAGCATGCAGTAGTGCACTGAGCTCTTCTGGGGAACGAAGGTCAAGGAGGTTTATTGCATCCTCCTCACGTGATCCAACATGTCGGCCAGAGGATGTCAATATCTTCTCCAAACTGTGCATCATATGTGGAACTGCTAAACACAGTAATACATATGAAAAATAACGTATAGCCGAAAAGAGCAGAGCAGAAAAGTTTCTGAAAGAAGCATCAGCTCTCCAGGATGAAGTCTTCACTCGAATACGTGATCACGATGCTAATTCCGTCTTTGCAGCTGATTTGCACTGCCATAAACAATGTATTCGAATCTATCTTAGAAGGGAGCAAAATCCGCAACCACGGTTACATTCCCAACTTTAAAAACTGATGACACACTAGATTATGTCCAAATTCCTTGTCTGAACAGAGCTGCAGGAAAACAACAAAATGAAGAATCAGGCGTAAACTTCAGGAAGTGTGATGCTATCCTAAGGGAATGTTATCTAGGGCAGGAATTTGATTTGAATGATAAATTTTGTGATGCCAGTGAACTACAAAACTCCTACAACAACATTGTGATTCCATCAGAGATTAAAGATTTCTTCTCAAACCTTTTCAATGTTGACCTTGAGGCAAGAATAAGTTATAACATCAGTGCTGCATGTCAGGAGGACACTGAACCATATTCTCCAAAGGTGAGGAAAATATTAGCTGTGTATCAAATTGTGTTCTATATATTGCATAATGGTAAAAACGTATCCCATTACACATGATGAATTCTGAATCCATTTATTGTGTACCCAGGTCCAAAACTCTCATTTATAGTTTAAATAGGCTTGGACTGGCTATTGGCTATGATGAACTATTGAGATACCACTCAGACATGGCGTCATATGTTAGTGAAGTAAGAATCACGTTCCCTTTCCGAGCCAGAAGCTGGGGAAACCAAATATATCAGAGACAAGTGTCATCCACCGGGAAAGGTAATTCAATCAGGAACTGGCTTGTCAGGAGCTTCTAAGTTACAATAAAGGTTCCAAGAAACCAAGACTCTCTGTGCAATACGAGGTATCCAGTAGTCTATACAAAATGAGTGCTCCTGAATATTAGAAAATCAGAACAAGGATATTGCATGACTGTAAGTAGATTAGCTGCCACATATCAGTGAAGGGGTTCATGAATTTTGTCCCGAACAAACAATGTGCATCTGGAGTGCTTTTAATTGCCTAGTGACAGATGAGGAAATTGCTCAGAAAATCGTTGGGTTTTTGCCAGTTCTACCATATCCTGTTACTGAACATGCAACTGTATACACTGCCCTAAAATTTTTCAAGATATTGTTGATCAATTAGAACAATCACACTTGCCCGTTACATGTGATGAAGGGGTGTCTCACATTGCCTGTGAAATTATTAAGAAAAAGCCAAACGAATTTAGCAAGATACTATTGTACTTAGGTTCTTTCCATCTCATTAAGGTTTCTTGGGTGCTATTGGTAAGTACATTGATGGTTGTACAGCAGAAACTATATTAGTAGAATATGGTGCTTTTGCTAAAAATGTTATCAAATATGTTCTGGAAAGTCTCACTACACTAGGTCTCTGAAAGGATTATTAATTCTATGTGAATGTACAGAAAGACTTCAGTGGGCAGAATTCTTTAGAATTATCGCGTTGTTGAGTAAAAGACTGAACTAGAACTTCTTAAGCTCGTGAAAAGTTGTGTATCTGGGAAAAACAGAGAAGGGAGCAAAGAATATCTGCTTGCATTCCTCTGTATTTCATCTCGAATGACTGCATATTTCAATGCTTTTAGGTCAGAGAGGGGTGCCAAATCTGAGACATTCAATTTCTTAGATATAATTGTTCAAATGGTCTGGGTTCTTAGGGATCTGGTTAGAGCTGACCAAGGAGGAGACTGGGACCTACATCTGGCAAGGGTCCATGCAGTGCTACCATTGTTTGCTATGTGTGACCGTATAAATTACCTGAAGTGGGCCTCCGTTTATCTGGAAGACATGAGGCAGTTGCCTCAGGTAGCTCCTGCTGTACATCAGAATTTTATGGCAGGTAAATTTGTAGTCAAGAGGACTGAGGGGAAGTTTTCAGCTGTTGGTGCTGACATGTGCCTCGAGCAGACAATCAACAGATCACAAAAGAATGTTTGGGGAGTCATTGGGAACACAAAGCGGAATCAGTTTGTTGAAGAGCAGGAAATTTATGTATCATGATGGCAACATTCAACCTGATACACTCCAAACGTTGATAGATCATTTTCCCAGGCCAAGCACATGTGCATCCTGTGCCACTGTATGGTGTAGTTGTAGAAATTAAGCATTGTATGTTGTCCTTATTGCTAATGTAAATCACTAGCTGAAACCAAATGCAAAAACCCATTGAACAGTTGAAATAAGTGCTGGTGTTTTGGATATCTTTTATTTAGAGGGCTTCCTCTTAACACCATCGCCTTCCCCCCCCCCACCCTCTACCCGACCACCCTATCAAACCTAATAGACACTTAAAATTAATTACTATATGTGTTTGCAACCAATAGTTACCTGTTTTAAGAGTCTGTCACAAGTTCACGGGAAATGTCTTTTTCGATCATTATTTTTAAAATCCAAGCATGATTTGTAATGGGGGTTTTAAGGACAATTTATATATAAACTGAACTTTCCTGGTTTGAAAAACTTTTCTAAGCAGTGGTCAAATTTCATTGCTAACTGACCTATGGTGACCTTGACCTTTGTCATATCATGTCAGGTTGAAATTCAAAATGTAAAATGTGTCCAAGGCTACATTTTGAGTGTTCATCCATGTCTATATGTTGTTTCACTGAAAAGTTATTACACTTTGTACCTGGTTTATACACATTTACAAGGAACTCTTCAGCCATCTCCAGGTTTATGTTGTTAAGATCCTTTCCAAAGTTTTTGAGAAAGTGTGCAGCATTGGACTTCAGAGCAGATGATTTCCCACCAAATTTTTTACGCATCTGACGAAGCTAGGATTTCTCACAAATCAGTAATAATGACATTATTGCCAGGTTTGAGACTATCTGCCCTTGCTCAAAAGATGCCCAAAGGCATCCCCCAGAAAAATCAAGTGAGTGATTTCGGGGCCCTTTCAGCCCCCAAAATACCCCTTGGCTCCCGTACTATAAGGTCTTTTCTCAGAAGCAATGACATCAAAGGGAGGAAAATTCCAGAATTTCTGTAAGAACGTTCAGGTGGTATATAAGGAGAGAGAGAGAGAGAGAGAGAGAGACAGAGAGAGAGAGAGAGAGAGAGAGAGAGAGAGAGAGAGATCTATCAAAATGTCATATTCACGAGAGATTTATTTTAATTTCCATTAATGCTTCCTGGTCTTTCAAGTCCTGCACAAAATTAATAACGTTGCTTTCTTTGCTTAATCAATACAGAATACAATATTTAACAAGTAAATGCATGCATGTATTTGGGTATACAAGGAATTAGACAAGCTACATGAAATACACATACATACATGTGTGCATAAGAACAGCGCCCCCATACACACACACACATATATATATAATATATAATATATATTTGTTAATTTACATATATATATATATATATATATATATATATATATATATATATATATATATATATATAAAATTATATATATAATTTATAACCCAATGCCTAACGAATGCTAGCGGAGAATATCACTGAATCCACGAAGGTGAGTAGAAAACAGCATTTCTGAACAAGTATTTGCAGCTTGTTACATTTTCAAGTTCATGCTGAATACAAAGAAGTTGACAGAGATTTATATAAAACACAGAAGGGGGGGGCCAGTTACGGTTTGTTAATATGGGTAGCATGTTCTTTAAACAAAAAAGGCAGGGACAAAGGATCAAAGGGTAATCCAGGGTGGAGATCAACATTCCTGGTGGAAGTAGCTTTAATGAACACAGTCTCTAGCAGATTTCTTTTCCGATGGTCAACGGTAATCTACAAGGTCAACGACCATCAGAAAAGAAACCTGCTAGAGACTGTGTTCACTGAAGCTACTTCCATCAGGAATGTTACTCTCCACCCTGGATTATCCCTTGATCCTTTGTCCCTGTCTTTTTGTTTAAAGAACATGCTGCCCAGATTAACAAACTATAACCCTGCTTCCCCTTTTGTTTTTGTATATAAATCTCTGTCAACTTCTTTTGTAGTCACTGTGAACTTGAAAATGTAGAATAAACTACAATAGCACTTGTTCAAAGTCCCAGTTTCCACTCACCTTCTAACGTGGATTTAGTGATATTTATATGTGTGTGTCTGTTTGTGTATATGCTTATGCATGTGTATGCACACTTACTCACAGTTGTAATGAAAAAGTATTGTTTATAAATCTGGAGCCAAAAGTTCAAATCCACATACCTGTATTGGCAGCTCATCTTTAAAACAACAAATGCTGATTTACATCACAATGTACCGATTAATTTTATATGAAAAAACAAAGACAAAGCAGCTACACAAACATACCTAAATTTTGCCAAGCACATTTTCTTATAACCCTTCAAGAAAACAAAAAAGAAACAAACCAACACGTCTAATTCTGTCTTCTACTGAACCGCATCTATTTTGTGCAAAGACTGATTACCTTCTTGATAGATTCTTTGCCAGTTGTAACTCACACAAATTCATTCATATTAATTTAATACCATCTAAAAACTTTAGCAACTATGTTGTAGGCTAAGTCTAGGTTATAGAAACAACTAAATAACATGGAAGTATACCAAACGTACACCAGACAAAAATTTTAAATGACTAACTATTATAAGAAAAATGATATTGAAATGAAATTAAGTCATTTCCGCCTCCAACGCCTTCCGGCGCAGAGGGGCTCTCGAGGAGTTCTGCAACTCGTGCCCATCCTGCTCTTTCTCTTCCACAAATCTCTGCAGCCTCCCGTCTCAAATTTCTCATACAAGCAGGTCTGGTTCTTCCAATTCTCCCAGTGCCCACAGGGTCCACAGGGACACTATGAAGTGTTAGTCTCCTTGGGGTTGTAAGAAAGACATGTCCAAACCGTTTTTTTTTTTCTTTTGCCATTATCTCATCTGTTATGGAATTTCCGTAATTTCCCCTAATCGTATCACTCATACTTGCTATCTGACTCTCGATACTCCTCCCAAAGTTCATTCTCAAATCAACAAAATCTTTTAGATATCGTTGCAAGACAAAAATTTTCCCTAGCCATAAGATTAGTGCAGGAAACACAGGATTTGGACAGAAATATTTTACATAATTTTCCGTTACTTGAAACAAAAAAATATTTTTCAATAACAACACTCGAACCCTTATTCATGCGTAATTAAAGCGATAAAATGTTTTTGCATGAACCTGCAAACACATCGGCCAAACCAACGTTGAAGTAAACACTTCGGCCAAACAAATATTAATAGCGAAAGTAACATCCACATGTTCCAATCTGGTACTTGTACATTAAAAGCATCAATCACTTCTGACAAGAAGCCTTACAGTAAAAACACGTTCAACGGCCCCCGAAACTCGCCGAACATTAAAAGTTTCTGAACGGCAAATAGGAAAGACCGGAAACCCCTGAAAAAGCGCTAAAATACGTTGGCAACCCTTCAAAGAACATCACTGCGTATATTAGCTTGAGAAACATCTGATAAAAAAAATATAAATTTAAATGAAATAGCCACTATTCAGGGATATTTAGAGCGCCTAGTATTTAAAATGTTATTACATTTCATTAGACACTTGGTAGTTTTACTTTTCACAAATGTATTTTCATGAAAACAACCAGCATAGCAAATCCTCTTAGAGCATTGACGAAAGCTTAACTGTAGTGAAGGCATTATAGACTAGAGCCAGTTGTCGAGTGCTTGGGAAGGAAACGTTGTTAAACGTATGGAAAGGAACGAGACAGCGTAGAGGTATCAAATCTCTAAGCAAGCAGACTTTGAAGGGAGTTTCATTTGCTTGGTAAATGTAAAGATGATCAGATATTTAGTATCAAATTACGAGTAAAGAACAATATCTCATTAAAACACCTAAGATGCATTTTCCGACTGTTTATTCTTGCGTAAATACTTGAAGAACTGGAATAATCTTCACGCGATATAATGGGAAATGAAGAGATAATATTATAAAAAAAACATGCCTCTGTTTATTAATCAACAAAGATCTGAAAAATAAAATATACCCCAGTAGTTTAAAATGAGAAAATAAAAAAAATGCATCGATAAAAATTGCCTTGTGACTGAATACAAATTCGTTCCAACTGGTTCTTCTTTTAGTGGAGCGGGATAATGGGAAAAAAGTGCAAATGGTGATACAAGCAACGGATTTGGCATGAGAACTCTTATTATCCCCATAAATCAAAATCAACCTCCAGCCACCTCTAATATTTGGCTATTTCCAAGATGGCTGACACTTTTTCAAATGGCGGCAAAATTTGCTGTATATTCAAATATTTTCATTTCCTAAGCCTATAAAAGTTGCATACTGTCCACATAATGATTGAGAATTTGTATTTTGGAATCCATACTGTCATGAAAAGATAAAGTGAACCCATTTTTCCAATATGGCCACCATATGAACACCATATTTCCAAAATGACCCGCCAAAGATAAAAAAGTATGTATCTCCTGAGAGAAACCAATAGGTTTTGTGTTTCAATTAGTTTTAGCAAGTGTAGCTGCAGACAGCTGTGCAGCTAAGTCCAGATTTGTAGCACTTGCACTTGCCATGGCATTCCTTTTAGCAGCCACACTTATTCAGTTCTTGGCAAGATTCTGCTACTATTGGAAAATCTGTCCAATACGGAAAACATCCTGTTCAAGAGTAGAAAATTCACAACAATGAGCTTGCAATTCAAAGCTTTCCGAACAACAAGTGGTTAACGTTATTTCTTCTAGTCCGAAATTAATGGCCTTTTTGGCTCAGCGAAGAGGCATTGTGCCTCCTTGTCTGTTCCATAATCGTTCTCGCTTTCTCAACACAGCTTAAACTGCAGACACTATTAAGATATTCAGGGGAACATTTTACAGTGCCACCAGAAACAAAGCGTCCTCATTACAAACAAACTCTAAGCGACGAATATAACAGAAAATACTCAGAACCCTAATTGGGACAATTGCAGCAGAAAACTTTAATCATCTCTGACGAAATATGGCATTAATGGGTTTCTGCGAAGCTTGAAGGAATTTAAATGAGGGGTTTTATGTTGCAGATGCATGTAAATAGGCCACGTTGCTCTGTCGTTCTCAGAGCATTATGAGCATCTCTCTCTCTCTCTCTCTCTCTCTCTCTCTCTCTCACTCTCTCTCTCTCTCTCTCTCTCTCTCTCTCTCTCGTGTTGTGTAGGTATTTTGTCAAGCAGGATTTTCGTGTATCCAGGCTCGTGAGACGATAATGGTAATTCCTTGCTCAAAGCAATTTCGTCTTTTGAATTCTCAGTTGTTTTATTCTGTTACGTCTTGCATCTAAACTGGTGTGCTGATGAAGAAGCAGAATTTTGTGATACTTATGTATGAGTCTGTATATGTTTACATGCGCGTGTGAACGCACCAAAGTCACAAATACACACATACACCTTGTGTGCTAAAGAGCAACAGCTCCTTCTCTTTGATACACACACACACACACACACACACACACACACACACACACACATATATATATATATATATATATATATATATATATATATATATATACTATATATATATATATATATAGTTTATACACACACACACACACACACACACACACACACACACACATATATATATATATATATATATATATATATATATATATATATGTGTGTGTGTGTGTGTGTGTGTGTGTGTGTGTGTATCAAAGAGTAGGAATGTTGCTCTTAGCACACAAGGTGAAGCGAAGAAACAGAAATCTTGTGCATAAAACAGTTTATTGGCCGACGTTTCAAGACGTACTTTCCAGTCGCATTTTCAAGGCTGAAACAATTTTAGACACCATAATAGTTTAACTTTACATTAAAAACACTCATATAAATTACACAGGAAAAACTAAAACACAGAAAATCACTGAAAAGTATGAGATAAAAGATAAATAGGAAAACAGATTCAACATTCAACTAAACACAAGAACCCACCCGATCAGTGGAAGCGAGGAGACTGAAAGAAAACATTTCAAAAACAATGACAACATGTCTATAAAACATCAAATTAGGCTACAAACAAATGCGTAGATGACAACTGGGCATTTAGAGTTGGAACTGTGGGGCCATGAGGGGACCCCATTGCAACGCCTTCCACATTTGCAAACATATTCATGGTCTCCCTGGAGGAGAGAATTATGGATGATTGCCCTTTAAGCTTCCACCCTTTGTTTTATCGGAGGTACGTGGACGACACATTCGCGCTCTTTCGGTACGACCGTGATGCTGATGCATTTTTAAAATTTGTTAACAGCCAACACACCAATATAAAGTTTACCCGGGAAAAGGAGGCAGACAATAGATTATCTTTTTGACCTTTAATGTTTCTGAGGATAACCAGGGCTTTTGCACTGAGTTTTAGGAAGAGTGCTTTACAGGACTTGTATGAATTTTAAAGCTCTTGTTTTTTAACTAAGATTAATGCTGTCTAGACTCTACTCCAGGGCTTTTACTCACATCAAACTGGTTTGCTTTCCATCAAGAAATTTTATTCTGACGAAATACGAAAGACAATTGCTTTCCATCAAGGTTGTTTTCAAGGCCTCTGAGGAAAATGCTGGGTGAAAAAGTGAATAAACCACCTAAGATCTTCACTGCACCAGAAATGAAAATGTATGCTACTTTTCCTTTTCTACATGATAGTATATTTAGGAGGAAATGTCTACATATATTTCTGAAAGTTCTACCCGCTACTGAACTTAAACTTGTTCCAAAAAAAACCACTAACGATCGGGTCAATGTTTCACTTTAAGGATCGTCTCAGACCCCTTTCGCCTTCGAATGTTGTATACAAGTATACTGTACGTGCCCTGGGTGTGATCATGGGGCCTATGTTGGGTGCACGAGGAGGCTGCTGAGGGTTCGCATTGAAGTGCATAGAAGACTTAGATTTAGAAGTGGTAGTAAGCTGTCCAACACTGAACATTCCAACATAAGGAATCACTCCAAAATATGTTAAACCTACATAAAATACAAAGACTTTAAAGTTGTTGGAAGAGTTAACAATGAAATTGACGCGAACATTTTAGAATTTCTTTTCATAAAAAAGACAGTTCCAATTCTAAATACCCAGTTGTCATCTAGCAATTGTTTGTAGCCTAATTTGATGCATTACAGACATGTATTCTTTTTTGAAATGTTTCTTGATCTCCCTCACTTCCACTGATCGGGTGGGTTCTTGTGTTTAGTTGTATTTGAATCTGTTTTCCTATTTATCTTTTATCTCATACTTTTCTGTGATTTTCTGTGTTTTAGTTTTTTCCTGTGTAATTTATATGAGTGTTTTTAAATGTAAAGCTAAACTATTATGCGCCTAAAATTGTTTCAGCCTTGAAAATGCGACTGGAAAAGTACGTCTTGAAACGTCGGCCAATAAACTGTTTTATGTACCGAATGCCCGTCCTTCGCTTCACCTTGTATAATATATATATATATATATATATATATATATATATATATATATATATATATATATATATATATATATATATATACAGAGAGAGAGAGAGAGAGAGAGTGTGTGTGTAAAACCTAAACCACACACACATACACATATATATATATATATATATATATATATATATATATATATATATATATATATATATATATTATACACACACACATATATATATATAGAACAGAATATACAATTCAGGTCAAAGGCCAAGCACTGAGAGTAAAAATGTTCGAGAAGTGTAACAGGATGAAAACCTCGCAGTTGCACTATGAAACAACTGATAGGAGAGGGTGGAAAGAAACGTATAAGAAAGAGAATATGGACGGAAGTACAGTCAAAAGAGTGAGAGAGGGGTCAGCTAGGGGTCGAAGGGATGCTGCAAAGAACCTTAAGTAATGCCACCACAGTGCACCGCAAGGTGCACTGACGGCATACCCTCTACAGGGGTACATATATATATATATATATATATATATATATATATATATATATATATATATATATATATATATATACATATATATATAAGCTTTTCCTTGGGAGTGCTGAGTTTCCAGCTGTGTAAAGGTCTTACCATGTCAAGGCTGTCAGGCACGTCTTCGTGAGCACCCATTCAAATACTGACCATAGCTATGCTGCATAATTTCGCTGATTGGTATAGCAAATATATCTTATCCACATGAGTGAATCATTTCAAAACAAATTCATTCATTTTTGAATTCCCAGTCTTTCGCACAAACTACTACCTTCCCTGCTTCACCTCTACTGTGACTTACCTCTTTTCTCATAGTAACTCTCAAATGCCTTCAGGCCTACAATTCAATCGACGACATTCCTCAGCCATCTAAATTAATATCAATGGTCTATCTTCCTGGTTTCTATTTACTCTGAAAAACTTTCTATAGCTCTTATTTCTCTTATTTCAGACTTCTCACTAATTTCTCCAGTTTCTCTTCATTATCCCTTATCAGTGCTGCAACACATGCATATATCTGTCTTTCCACACGCTATTCATGGTTGGTATTCTTTTCAGAGACATTTCCCTCTTATTCTGGTATTAAATGCCTAACTTCTCACTTCAGACCATCCATACGTTAACAGCCATGGATTTGTAACAAACTTGCCTAAGACCCTGTATTTTCCAAAATAGTTACTCGCTGGTACAGTACAGAAATACGTTTAAAATTGATGAGAAACCATTGACTCATATATGTATTAATGCATTTTTATACGTCTGTCAGTCTCTCTCTCTCTCTCTCTCTCTCTCTCTGTATGTATGTCTACACAGACACATAGGTGCCATTATTGTAGATGCTGGCAAATGATTCTGCATGAGGGGTCACACCCTCTGGCTACCTTTGCGGCCGTCTTGGGCTGAGAAATGATCCTAGCTGTTTCCCATAGGCTAAGGAATGTAATTTTGGCATATGTAATTGTCATCTTTATATTACAACCACTGATTCCTCTGAATCTGTCATCTATTCTCTTTGTGAATCTCTGCAATGAATCTCGAGTTCCAGACTCGTGACCTTGTGTTTATAGTGCCCAAATGGCACTGAGCTGTTGCTCAAGTATTGTGGAAACACTTAAGCCCACATTTTCCTTATTGTACTGCCTCTTCAAGGCAGACTAACTGCATATGTGCAAAATTCATAACTGATTATTATTAAGAGAGCATGGACTATCTCTAGTATTAATTCATTGTTTTAGCTATACCATTACGTTGTGAAAAATATTCTGAGTTACACTGCCTTAACATAATAGGAATTTAAAGATAAAAATGTCATTTCTAGCAGCAATTATTTATTCTGCATTAACATAAATGTCACATTGCTGTTTCATTATTGAAATCAATTGCTACATAGAAGTTTATGTTAAATTATAAGGCACCAAAGGGAAATGAGAGAGAAGTAAAGTATTTAAGCGAGTTTGCTAGCTGGTAATCATTCTCACCCAATCTAGGGTATGAATGCTAACTTGGTTGGGGAGGTGCAATGACTGGGGCCACTTTTCTCGCAACCTCACCCGTTTTTACACTTGCAAAGTAATTGAAAAAGAAATAAAAATTAATGTCCCTCATTAATTACTAGAGCTGAGGTTTCAACTTGCCCCTTCATAAACTCTCTTTTCCATTTCCCAAAATGGTTAAGCCTAACTCTCTCTCTCTCTATTCAAAGTGACTGCTTTTAGGCCTAATTCCAGCTGACTGTACCTTCCAAGGTAAGGGAGGAGCCAAAAGAGAAAGTTGGCCCCCCCACCCCCCCACATTCTGAACCTTCCACGTGGGTTGACTGCCGACATTATAGAAAATATAACAAAGATTGACCTCTGCGCCATCTGGTTAGATGCCTGGGGTAATCCTCGAAGGTTATAAACAGACACTGCAAGAGAAATCGAGCGAGACCGCTCAGAGCACAACCCGAGGACAGACATCCTTGCCTTGCCTGTCCTTTTGATTCAACCACGTGTTCAACCCTAGGGCTTGAAACCAGTATACTTTGTAGTGGCATTATAATTCCTCCTTCATCGCCAGCGCCTTATCAATGATGACACCATCCTCTTGATGAAGGTAATGTGCAGGAATAAGGTCGTTTTTAGCCAGTCACGATCCCTGTTATTTCTCTGTCTAATGTGTCTTTTATTTTTCCATTGTGTGATCACCTTCAGTAATTTGTGTTGGAGCATTCAGTGTTAACATAATTCTGCATTAGTGTTGAACTGAGTTATTTGGCACCATCTGTACACTCCTCAGTTTCCCTCTGAGCATCTTATTATTATTGCAAGTGACCGTCTTGCACATATTTGCAGATAGGCCTCGACTGACGAATCTCTTGGCCAGTCCATGTGCAGTTCCCCCTTCCACTGCGATGTTCCCTGTTCCAAAGACATCGTCAGCGTAGAATATTTATTCTGTGTAGGATTCATTATTTTAGCAGGCTCTTATTATTACCTGCCAGTAATTCGTCGTTCTTTTGATCTGTGTTGCTATGCCTTGAGTTTATGTAATTTCCCCCACATGAAGAAGGCTCTAAGCCATAGATTTCCTTTGTTTTGTCTATGAATTGTCCTAATATTGAGTTAGATGTAATAAATAAAAGGAACTCCTTTGCAATATCCATTGCCGCCCAAAGTCAATTAGGTATTCCTGGACATTCGTAGCAATATATATATATATATATATATATATATATATATATATATATATATATATATATATATATATATATATATATATATATATATATATATATATATATATGCATGGAAGTGAAAAGTATCAACGTTTATCGTCTAAAAGACAAAAGAAATTAACTTGCATATAACTATTCCCGGACATTTGTAGCCATATATATATATATATATATATATATATATATATATATATATATATATATATATATATATATATATATATATATATATATATATATTATATACACATATATATGTTTAAACGTGTATAGTAGTCTATATATATATATATATATATATATATATATATATATATATATATATATATATATATATATATATATGCATGAAGTGAAAAAGTATCAACGTTTATCGTCTAAAAGACAATAGAAAGTAACCTGCATATATCTTTTAAATGAATAAAAATAAACTTTTTCAACAAGTAATTTATCTAATAATTATTTTCTTTTCACAAAAGACATTACACTGACTACTTTATCCTTTTGTTTCATCCACCTTACAATGATTTCAGTGTATAACAGTTATCTAATTAACATTGATGACAACTCGCACAATCATTTCTCGTTTTCTGAGTATGTTACACCATAGTAACTTACTGTTTCATTTCTTTATTACAGATGTTCCAGTTACAGGAAATTCCCAATGGAATGTTTCAAGATAGGTTGTTTTTTCAGGACAGTCTTTTGTTGGATTCTTTCTGCGCCTTTCTTTCTATCTTCATATTCATGTTCAATCTCTCTCTTCCTTAGTATTCATACATAAACTTAAAAAAATATTATATATATATATATATATATATATATATATATATATATTTCATGATAATGCCTTGTAAAATATATATATTTCCATGATTTTGATATATTTACTGTTCTGGTTATCATGTGTTCTGTGTAATGATGATAACTGTTGAAATATCATATGTAGTGTACTGTCAGATCTCAAAAGAGTTATTGATTTAGATAACTTAACAGCATGACTTAGAATTAATAATACGTTTTTATTAGTAACGTTATATATCAGCAACACGCGTGTGTGGTAGCGAATGCTCTGTTTTGCTCACTTGTCAACGCAAAAGATAATGTGTTGACAGGCCAGGGTTACAATAGGCTGCTCAGTTCTGAAAGCCAATTTTGCTTCTTCGTCTTGTTTTTAAAACATGCCATTTGTGATTAGCCAGAGGCTGTCTGTTTTGATTGTGTTAAGATTTCATTAAAAGCTTTGTCCCATACAGTTTTCTGGTAAAGACGTGTACCTTTTTGAGAAATACGATCAAGCTATTGCACCGAAGCACATGGCAATTGCATTGTGTTTAAGACTGCACTGCTCTGATCACGTATTGTTCTAATGCATTAGTTTTGGCCCTAAAACGTTTTGCTCAGGAAGTGACGTCATCTTCCTTTTCTAGAATTTTCTCTCGTATCTCGTTCCCATAATGCCTTAGTAATGACATCATCCGATTGTTTCATTTCTTGGTGGAATTCTAAATTTTGCTCATTCTGATTTCAGAGACCGTCCGTGTGGTTCCCCCCCCTCTCTCCCTATCTTTCTTCAAAAGAATGAAGTTATTAATGCAAAATATTTGTTATCATTGATATTAAACTTAGCTTTTGAGATCTGAATGCAGGAAAAGTGTATACATTTGTAACGGTGCCTAACAAAAAAAGTGTGTTGTGTGAATCTCAAGCAGCTGCATTTTGGGTGCTTTTGCAAAAGTTTTCACAAGCTTGTGTAAGGTAAAGCAAATTTTATTTATTATTACCATGGTATAATAAGGTATATTAAGAGATTTTTGCATTACTGGAATTGTTTTGGTAAATCTTTTGTGTATTTTTGTGTTCTTGAGTTTGCAATCTTTTAAGTTTTCACATTTTATATAGTGGTGATTTAACATTTGTTTACTAAGCACTTTAAGTATTTCTTAATAATTTAACATTGAATACTTGATTGAATTTTCATTTACTATGATTTTCTTTTCACATCCTGAGTAATTCTTGATAGTTTAAATTTTGTTTCACTGATTTAATTTCTTGATAAATTAACCTTTGTAATTTAACTCAAGAATTAATCAAATTTTGTGTTGTTTTCAAGTAATAGTAATTTTTTCAGATTGTGAATTTTAATTATAAATTTTGAATTTAAAAATAAATTTTTTGTATTTAAAATAAAAAAAGCAGTGTTTCATTTACTGACCCCCAATGAATAGGATTAATTGTGCGCATAAGGCAAAGTGATAAACATGTTTTGTTCCTTTAGTTTTGCTGAAGTGAAACAGGACCAAAGGGAAACAGTTAAAGTTGTTTGATGGAGTGATGCCCTTTTGCTCTAGTGTATTTCTTGTTTAACTGTTGATACCTCACACTTGTTTTGATACTTAGTTTTGATTTTTCATGAGATTAATAAGCTTTTTTAGGGACCACTGTTACCTTTAGAGTACTGTCGTAATTTTTATTGTTATGAGAGGTCAGGTATCTGGTTGAAGTGAGGTAAATTTGAATTCAGTGATTAGTTGTGTAAAACTAAGTACTTGGTACACATCATGAATATATATATATATATATATATATATATATATATATATATATATATATATATATATATATATATATATATATATATATATATATATATATATATATATATATATATATATATATATATATATATAGACTAAAATGTACAAATTTGCAATAAAGACACTGGGTTAAGAAATGTCCGACTCAAATCATGAGTTTGCTTGTTAGAGTATCTGTCTGTATCCCCTTTTCTGTTGTAGATTGATGATTTCTCTCTCCTTCTCTCTCTCTCTCTCTCTTCTTCTTCTCTCTCTCTCTCTGCTTAGTGCCATACACTAAAATATGGAAAGCTCATTTCTATCCTTCGGTGATGAATCTTTATCTCGACATTAGCAGAATCCCAAAAGGATTGATTGCGAGAAACTCTAAATTCAACTTGATAATGTAGTTTACCCCTCAGCACTGATGTACAGTCATCATTTATGGGAACACATTCCATCACCGGCTTCCGGAGAATGTCAGATATTGTCTCCAAATATCTTATCGACGAAGAAAATGAAGTTACGAAAAAGGCAGAAATCAATTCTCGCAGACATCGTCTCCACAGACAATGGCTGGTCAGGTACTGACAGTCGTGGCTGACAAGTTCGGTCTCGGGGAGGTCTATCAGGTAACCTTTGACCAAAGCATTTTTTTAAGTTATATTCCGAGTTAGTAGAGACAGCTCACTTTTTCCGGAAGCAAAGATTTACACAGTATTATCAAGTGCAATTTTAAAATACTAACAATCAATTCTCTAGGAATTTTAATAATTTCGATTTAGGAGAATCAATTCCCCAAATGATATATACGAGCTTTGCCGATTGCTATCTGAGAGAGAGAGAGAGAGAGAGAGAGAGAGAGAGAGAGAGAGAGAGAGAGAGAGAGAGAGAGACCTGCAATCAGATATATGATACAGAAATGAGAGTCGACAGAGAGAGAGAGAGAGAGAGAGAGAGAGAGAGAGAGAGAGAGAGAGAGAGAGAGAGACTCCGTAATCAGCTATATGATACAGAACGAGAGTCGGACACAGAGTAGATATTTCGCAATAGAGGCTTCATAAAACCTTGGGATCTGTAGGACTGACCGTGGAGAGAGAGAGAGAGAGAGAGAGAGAGAGAGAGAGAGAGAGAGAGAGAGAGAGAGAGAGAGAGAGGGTATATGATACAGAATGAGATTTACACTCAGAAGAATAGGTATTATCAATAAAAGCTTCATAAAAACTTGAGATTTGTGGGGCTGGCCTGGAAAAGGAGAGAGAGAGAGAGAGAGAGAGAGAGAGAGAGAGAGAGAGAGAGAGAGAGAGAGAGAGAGAGAGAGAGAGAGAGAGAGACTCTAATGTGATATATGATCCAGAATTAGATTCACACTCAGAAGAAGAGGTATTTATCAACAGACGCTTCATAAAAACTCTGGTCCTATCAATATGTCTGTTTGTGCGAACAGGAAGACAGAACTAGATGAAATGTGGGCAATCAACATTACCTTAAAATGAAAACCCCACAGTTGAACGTCGCTGAGCATTTAAAGTTCTCTGTATAAAAACACTGCTTAGGAAATTTCACTTTAACGTGATTTCGATATTGAAAAAACCACAATCTAATTGCAATTTAAAAGTTATTTGGAAAACGAAACATCATTGTGAATATTATCACTAATGTTAATCAAACTATTCACGCCGAATCTTTATAACTCAAATAAGGAATCTGAAAGAACATTCACTATATAAGCTTCCACACTGTCCTGAAACAAATAAGTAAAGAAAGTAGTCAGCGTAATGGCCTTTGTGCAATTAAAATAATGAAGAAAAGCATTACATTTTCGCTTTCAAATCACAAAAAGATTTTTCTGATTGAGATTTAGGCAAAGTCGAAACTTGCAATCCTTGCTAATAAAAACAGAAAACGGTTTTCAGTGAAGTTAAAGAAAAGACATAGCTATTTCTTTTTCTTCTTTAATTTAAAAAATTAATATAGATGTTATTTATTTACGTATAAATGCATACATATATGCACATACATGTGTAGAAAACAAATAAATATGTATATATAATATATATACACATATATATTGTATGCTGTGTATATAATTGTGTCTTTTAGCTATAAATATCACAGCGCTCTATGCAGTTCAGAAGACCCACAAAATATTATTAACACGATAAATCCATATATTTCAAAGCTCAAAATATATGGATTTGTCGTGTTAACGGTATTTTTATGGGCCCTTTAAACCTCATATACTCAATAATATGAGATAACAGATTTTTACCCGACAACCGAAATGAACATCGCTTTCAAATGTGAAATCACAAAGGTTTTTTCTCGGAACCAACGACATCAAAGGGAGGAAAATTCCAGAAACTCCGCAAGAACGTTCAGATGGTATATGAGGGTTTACCTACGTAAGAGAGAGAGAGAGAGAGAGAGAGAGAGAGAGAGAGAGAGAGAGAGAGAGATTAAAATCCTTATCAAAATACCATATTCAGGAGATTTATTTTCATTAACATTAATGGTTCCGGTCTTTTGATATGTAAAAATTAATAAAGTTTTTCTGTTTACTTAATCAATATACAGTACAATTTAGAATACGTAAATGCACGTATCTGAGTGTAAATGGAGTTAGACAAACTTACAGATACACATACACATGCCTATTGCCTTCCTTAAAATTTAAACATTTAAAAAATTCCTTTCGAAATTCTAGGATCAAGTTTAGTTCCTCGTTAGGGGAGACGGTAGAGTGGTCGGCTAACACTCTGCTAGGCCCGAGTTTGCGTCTCCGGCCGGCCAATGAAGAATTAGAGGAATTTATTTCTGGCGATAGAAATTCATTTCTCGCTATAATGTGGTTCGGATTCCACAATAAGCTGTAGGTCCCGTTGCTAGGTAACCAATTGGTTCTTGGCCACGTAAAATAAATGTGATCCTTCTGGCCAGTCCTAGGAGAGCTGTTAATCAGCTCAGTGGTCTGGTTAAACTAAGGTATACTTACTTATGCATACCAGCAGATATTGACAGAAAAAGGATGATCGTATTTGTAAACATACTACGCGGTTACTAGCGCTAATGTTTTTTTTTTTTTTGTTCCTCCTGTCTGGTGTGGATTTATTGTCTACAACGGCCTGTATGTTTGTTGGTACTGTCCCTTGAGTATATATTGTGATTTCTACCCCTAGCACTAATGGGTTTAGTCATCACTCCCACTTTGACACCTGTCAGGTGTGGATTCGTAGACTGAAAAGGTTGTATACTGTATGTTCCTCCGTACTGTACTGTAGTATATGTATTGTGATTTCTAACGGTCAGACCTCACACGTAGTCTCTCATTTCTTCTCCTGCGAATATGTGTGATAAACGAATCAAGGTTTAAATCTATTATAATCATATATATATATATATATATATATATATATATATATATATATATACATATACATACAGTATATATACATACATATATGTATATACACATGAGGAAGGGACGGGAGTGCTCGAATACAGACATCAAACGGGAAGGCGGACAGGAATACTCTTGAATAGTCATTTGATTAAGTTTGTTCCCAACGTTTCATAATCCATGATTACGTTATCAGGGATTGTAGAAGTAAAAAAATAAAAGCATTGGCAATAAAAATTACAGAAAAAAATATACAAAGGCAACGTCAGAACATGAAAAACGACACTTAAAAGGGAAATTTTACACAAAGGACACCGAGGAACAGGCAAAACACTGAGAAATTAATTAAAACAAAATAGAACATAGAAAAGACAAGTAAGAAAATTATATTTAAAATATTTATGTTTTAAAACACTAAAATTTAAAAACACATTAAGAAAACAAATAAATAAATGAAAGTGTCTAAGGGTATGGAGCCAACCTGTCAGTACGACACAAATACAGAAAATGAGGTCTTCGAAAGAGAAACAAAACAACAAAAGACAGGTATAAAGGAACAGCCGAAGTCTGAGTGTTCAATTTCGGAACAGGCTGTTTTATCATCAGAGACTCGAGTATTGGTAGTTCCAGTACTCCAACCCCGAACACTCCAACATCAGAAGTCATACGAAATTTTTTAAAACTCCCATTGAAAACAAAGATTTTTGTATAATTGGAAGAACTTCTAACCAACTGTAACTACCAATACGCGAGTCTCTGATGGTAAAACAGCTTGTTCCGAAATTGACCACAAAGACTTCGGCTGTTCTGTTATACCTGTCGTCATAATAATGTTTTTTGTTGTTTTGTTTCTCTTTCGAAGACCTCATTTTCTGTATTTGTGTCGTACTGACGACAGGTTGGCTCCATACCCTTAGTCACTTTTATTTAATTTGTTTTCTTAATATGATTTTAAATTTTAGTGTTTTAAAAAAAAAATATTTTAAATATAATTTTTTACTTGTCTTTTTATGTTCTATTTGTTTTGGTTAATTTCTCAGCGTTTTACCTGTGCCTCGGTCTCCTTTGTGTAAAATTTCCCTTTTAAGTCGATTGTCTTTTTTTATGTTCTGACTTTGCCTTTGTATATTTTTTCTGTAATTTTTATTGTCAATGCTTTTTGTTTTTTTAATTCTAGAAACACTGGTGATGTAATCATGGATTATGAAACGTTGGGAATAAAACGTAATCAAATGACTATTCAAGAGTATTCCTGTCCGCCTTCCGTTTGACGCAATATATACATATATTATATATATATATATATATATATATATATATATATATATATATATATATATATATATATATATATATATATATATGTTACAGTCAATGTCCAAATCCAGACAATTTGTAAAGTGACTGAAATTTCCAGACAATATGTGAACTGCCAGGTTCACCCAGTCAGTTTAGAAATCAGCTAAAGTTTACAGGCAATTTACAGAGTAACTAAAATTCTCATAGATTTTCTTGGCATACTGACTGAAATGTAATTGGCTAGTTTGCCTTCTGGCAGTTTGTGCGATGATGTCCTGGTAGAGTATCATTGTGTGTGTGTGTGTGTGTGTGTGTGTGTGTGTGTGTGTGTGTGTGTGCGCGCATCAGATCCACACTTACATTTTACCTTATCATTCAGAACCCCCTGTCCTGCCCTTGCGTTTACTGAAGATGGTTTACTTGGAGCTTACATTTTCCCCTCGGACACTACTTAGCCCGATGATCCCGAGTGCTCTGTTCGTCCAGATGTTCCACCCGAGTGCTCTGTTCATCCAGATGATCTACCCGAGTGCTCTGCTCATCCAGTTGATTCACCCGAGTACTCTACTCACTGTAAGCACTTCGATCATCCAGGTAGTGACATACACTTCGTTCATTCAGATGGTTTATCCGAGGGTTCTGCCCATCCAGACAATTCACCCTGTGACCAGAATCCTACAGGAAGTCTTCACGTTCTACAAGGAAACAAAGCAATTCATCGATCAAGAGCAGCTGTTGATCAGTTAGCCCAAGCTAAACGCATGGTGAAACGTAGTCGCTTAGATCATGGTAATCCTGGGGATAATGTGACAATTCCCATCCCATTGGTTGATCGAGGTAAATGTGATCCTCGAAATGTTATAGGTGTAATCTTAGATCCTAATGAGAGAGAAGGAATACTTAAGGGACTGTACAGTAGAAGCCAGTTTGATATTTGTACCCAGCAGTTGTATGGCACTGGTGACGTTGAGTGTAGACAAGGAAATAGTTTTGCGTCAGGCAGTACAGCAGTCATCTAGGTTTGGTGGCCAAGGTTACGCTAAGTGCAATTGTATTATGAGAAAGAAACAATGTCAAACAAATCGCTGTAAATGTTATAAAGGTCACAAATGTAATAGTCGGTGTCACTCTAGTTTGACATGTAAAAATTAAAAAAACTGATTTAATGTCTTATCTTACTGTCACATTTAATTCTTTCATTTATCGTTTTAGAAAATAAAATTTTACCCAAGAATACTGTTTGTTTGTTTAGGTCAGTAAATAACCCAAATTAGTCAATATGCCAAGAAAATATATCAGAATTTTAGTCACTTTGTAAATTGCCTGTAAACTTTAGCAGATTTCTAAATTGACTGGGTGAACCAGGTAATTCACAGATTGTCTGGATTTAGACATTGACTGTAACACACACACACACACACACACACACACACACACACACACACACACACACACACACACACACACACACACATATATATATATATATATATATATATATATATATATATATATATATATATATATATATATATATATATATATATATATATGTATGTATATGGTGGCTGTATGTAGACTCCTGGTTTTTGGCGCATGGTACTTAATTGTAAACTGAATTCCTTTGTCAACACCCGGTATTTTGACGCCCAAATTAAACAAATGGCCTATCTAGGAAGGGATTTTTTTTAAATAGCTTAAGGCAATTTCCTTATTTAGGAAATGGAAATGACATAATTTGATTGTTTCGTAAGTTGAAGGCTTAGTTTAAATATTTTTTTGTATTCAAGTATATAAGTAACATTTAGCAGATACATCCGAGCTCCTGGTGGTATAAAGACATTTTTTATAACCATGTCTTGTAACGTTTAGAGCACCCGTGGAGAAAAGAAACTTTTAGATGACTTGAATTACATTTATGACAGGCAGAAAACAAACACTGACGGATCAAAATTTTATTGGAAGTGTGAAGTGAAGTGGCAAAGCAAGCCTGTCAATGTACAGTATGTAGGTGTGCTTTGCAACTCTTCACTTCACACTTCCAATAAATTTTTGATCCATCAGCGTTTGTATTCTGCCTTTCGTAAATGTAATTTAAGTCATCTAAGAGTTTCTTTCCTCCATGAGTGCTCTGAATGGTAGCAGACGTGATTGTAAAAAATGTCTTTATACCGCCAGAAGCCCGGATGTAACTGCTAAATTTTGCTTATATACTCGAATAAAAAAAAATATGTAAACTATGCCTTCAACTTATGAAACGATCATATTATGTCATTTCCGTTTCCTAAGTAAGGTAATTGCAATAAGCCATTTAAAAAATATATATGCTCTGTAAATAGGCCATTTGTTTAATTTGGGTGCCAAATTACCGGGCGTTAACGAAACCGCATTTCAGTTTACCGGGAGTCAAAGTTTGGAGTCAAAATACCTAGAACCATATATATATATATATATATATATATATATATATATATATATATATATATATATATATATATATATTATTGTCAAGAATAAACATCCCTCCTTCCTGTAACTTTCATTTCTTTATTTCATTTTGAAATAATCTGTTATTCCTGCCTATCAAGTTGGGGAATTTGGCGGGCGTCGAACAAAACCGAGCTTACTTGAACCAGTCAGTAGCCGTTAGCTAGGCCTCCTTACCCCCCCACAACATCATATGATCCAGCAAACAATACAAACACCCTTTTTCACCCCCATCACGCAATGGGGAGACATGTAGGTATGGGGAGGCCAAAAGGGCCATTTAGCGCTAGGGAACAGGTCAGATTCTAATCTGTAGGCATATAATGATAAGTGTGCTTTTCCTCTGCCCTCTTTGCTGGTTCTTTTGACATACTTGCAGGTATGGGTGGCCCAAAAGCTCGACGCTCCAAGCAGCCAGGTTCTTGAAGCAGAGAGACGCTCCTCTGAACTGATCTGTGGCGGACGCGCTGCATTTTTCCCGCTCCACTGGTTGAACTGACTTCGACAGACAACTGGAATGGCTGTTAGGTGCCAACAATAGTCATAAAAGGTTCATACATTACAAGTAGTCAAATACCAGCCCTCCCCCCCTTTTACTTAAACTCCTTAAAATTCCATTCCTTTAACTTGAACTTCTTCCTCCACAAAGCAATCCTCTTTGTTCGAATCCCGCCTGTATCCCATCCCTTGCCATTTACGTGCTTTGAATTCAAGTAAAGATCCTGGATAACCATCAATTATCCCTCCCCAGTGCAATTTAAGGGCTATTTAGGTTGGAGCGATATCAGTGTTGATTTTATCTTTGTGTGAGTGCGATCACGTGTCCTTCTTTCAAAAGCCCCAATCGAATACGATTCAAGTCTGTGATTACGTGATTTTCTGATAATCATCTTCTAGGCTACGTCATGTTTAGTATTTAAGAACATGTATTGGGTGATATTTCAGAGGTGGATGCCACTTCCTTCAGTGTATAACGTCATTCCTAACTTAGAACATCTCTTTCAGGGGAGACATGCGGACCGATCGCAATTCCATGCTTCAGTATCTTGTCTGCCACCCCAAATCCTGAAAATTCCTGGTCACAGTCAGTACCGAATTCCGTTGTGGCCCGAAAATGTTCATATGAATTACTCTCTCATCCTGGAGTTCCATCATTTGCCTTATCTGAGACCATTTCGTGTAAACAGGGCAAGACTAAATGTTATTATCCTTGGACGGGTTGTATTGCACATTGGCCCCATTTGATCAACTTGCTTTTTGTTGCAAATCATTGCAGTAGTATTCCATGTGTCCTATAACTGAATCTGCCCCTTAGTGATTATGTTGTGCTGTGTCTCATTGTTTATTTGCTAAGTCTCTGTAAATAAATCCCTGTAAATTTGTAAAAGAATTCTAATTCCCATATGGCGACCTTCCTCATTCAATTGTAAATCCAGGAAAATCTAAGGTAAGTTTTAAATAACTTTTCCTTTTGCTCATAAGCTGGACTTTCTTGGTTTCGTGGCAGCATCATTATAATTTTGTTTCAATTTCTCATCAGCCAAGAGTCCAGTTTATGACAGTGACGAACAATTGCCAGGATTAGTCTATTAGCGTTAATTAGCCTCGCTATTAAGCTAGACTAGAAAACCAGGAATATATAAAGCAATTATTTCAGTCATGGTAATCATTTCATTATTCAAGGGCACAGGAAAGCGATCGGAGCCGACGACCTTGTTAAACAGAGTGTGTGCATGTTCTTAATATTAAGGGAATCAGAGAAGTGATATTTTAATATTTCGTGAAAGAAATGTAACAATTCTCGTATCGTAAAAGCGTTCATAACACAGGGGAACGCATAGGGTTCTTATATTAGCGAAAACAGAGAGGTAGGCGCGAAGTGTCCGTCTGCAAAATTTCTAGAGTGTAGGACAAAGTGTCAAGTTATAGACAAATAAATATAGGAATTAGGAAGGTGTTAGTTAGGGAATTTTGCATGTGTAAGCTAGGACCAGTAGCTAGGAGTTTATTTCGGAATAGTTACGGCAAAGAAAATGTACATTTCTTGGTTAGTGATAAATTTTGAAATAACTGTTAGATTACAGGAAACCGTATAGCGATATCTGGCATTTATACGGCTAGCGAGAAACAGTTGTGTTCAAATTGCGCATGCGTAGAACTGTCCCAGTGTTGGAGAAATAAAAACAGTTCCAAGAGTGGTATTTAACGACCCTCCCAGTGCATATTAAAGTATATTAACGTAAAATAAAGACAGTGCTGGTATTCAAAGATTAACAATTCATTTCGCATTTTAAACCCGCACTTAGCAAGAAAGTAGTTTTTTTTCTCTTCCAATTCCACTTCGTTCTGTGGCCGACAAGCAAGAGACTACGATCAGCTGTTTCCTGCGCGTAGCCGCTCCCACGACGTTCGTTCAAGGAACGAGCCTCCTCATATGCTTAACGAAACTCGGGAATCTTTGTGAAAAAATTTGAAACACCCTTGCATACCATACCCTAAGGTTTTGATGCATGCGACAGTAGCCATTCCATAAATACTTAATGTAATTTCACAACCATAATTTAATTTTCGCTTAAGCGTAAAATAAAGGGATTAAAATTTCATAACAAACACGTGCCATTACATATCGTTCACCAAGGGAGAGAGAGAGAGAGATTTATTTTTTCCCTCCACTTCCCTCTCGCATTAGTTCATTAACATGGGACCGACCTAATTTACTTACGAGTTTGGGAATCAACTAACAAATTATAAAAGGCAGATACAAATTCATTACCCATTAAATTTTATCATATACACAGTGTGTAATTTCTGAACGCTTGTGTTTAGCGGAGTAATCAAGCTTACCAGCTTTTTCTCTCCAAGTGCTTCAGCTCAGATCATTTAGCATATGCTATAAAGCGCATATATATTATATCTTCTTACGTGTTCCAATGTGAGTGCGGGAGTGGGTATATTTTATCTCAGACTTGCGTGTTGCAAGTGCTAAAAAACCATTGCACATTGTGTGCCTCCCTCGTAGCCTACCTGTCCTCATGTTAGGCAGCGCCCACTAGTTCTCATAACTAGCTACCCACTCGTGCCACAGCCAGTTTCCATTTCTCTCAGTGCCACTAATCTGCAGCACTGCTAAGCACCCAATCACTGAAGCACTTATCTTTCTCCTTTCACTTTCCTATCTCTTGCCTTTTGTTGGAGTCTCTCATTTACCTTTTTACTCCCTACTTACCTTCTGCTCACGCAGAGTACCTCACCTTCAGTGCCAATTCATGCACGGACATTTTGCATTGCTCCACGGAGCGCACTGGCACCACAGTGCCAACCAACCAAAGCAATCTCTTATAAGCCATTGCACCTGTATTGAAGAAACAGAGTGCCATACAAACGGTGTTTCCGCCCATAAGGACCACAGCTCCTTCAGGAACACCCCATTAACAGTGCATCCGCCCATAAGGACCATAGAGCCTTCAGGAGCACTCCATTTGCTAGCGTACCCGCCCATAAGGACTCAGACTTCCTTCAGGAACGCTTTCCCCTAGTGTGACCTTCGCACGGCACACTCATCCACAGTGCCACCTCATTCAAAGGTTCCACTCATTGAAGTGCCACTAATCTAAGGACACTTCCTCATTGTCACAAAACCCTTTCCTCTGGGAACACCCAAGTAACTCACTCAGCACCCCTTCCCCATCAATATTTTAGGAATATAGGGAAGGAGGACGATCTTTCCGGCCAGGCCCTTCAAAGGTTTGTAAAGGAACAGATTGCTGAGAAGAGAATGTATGAAGAAGAACAAAGACAGCAAGAAGCAGAAAGAGAAGAGCGGAGAAGGCAGCAAGAAGCTGAGCAGCGGCGAGAAGAAGAAGAAAGAGAAGAGCGGAGAAGGCAGCAAGAAGCCAAGCAGCGGAGAGAAGAAGAAGAGAGAGAAGAAAGACGAAGACAGCATGAACTAGCCCTCAAAGACAGGGAGCTCGAGTTGGAGAGAGCCAAGAAGGAAAGCGCAGAAGCTTTAGCAGCACAGCAAACCTCTAGCCCCACTCCATCTGCCATAAATACCTCTCTGTCGAAAACGGACTGAAGACAAGCCGGAACAATGGCTCGAAGAGATCGAATTCCTCTTCGAGACCTATGACGTCAGCCTGGCTGAGAGGGCCTTACTGCTTACCAAGCACCTAGACGGGAGGGCTAAGGCTGCTCAACGAGCCCTGGAAAGAGATCAACGAGGGGACATGGTTGCCGTCCGTGAGGCCATCGCTAAGGCGTATGAAATCACCCGAGAGGTGGAGACAAAGATTCAGAGGTATGGCTAAGAATGTCGGCTGGTCCTGGACAGAATGGGCCTGTCACAAGACCCAAGCTGGGACCCACTGGTTACAGTCTATGCGGTGCTACACCTTTGAGGATTTGTTCAACCGGACCATGCTGGAGGATCTCTTCCAGCGTGCGCCCGGGCCTCTGGCTGTGTATCTTAATGATAAGCAGCCAGCCACCCTCAAGGAAGCCTGCCGCTTAGCTGATGCCTGGGAGACATACAATCCTTCCCATGGCACCTTGCAGCGCAAAATAGTGCCACCCGGACACCTCTCAGGCCTCAATCGCTCACGGAACGGCCCGCCTAACAAACCTCCGTGTCCCATCTGTAAACGGTATGGCCATGCCGAAGCAGATTGCTGCTATAAGGATAGCAATCAGCAGGGCAACAACTCTCGGCAGCCTACCAGCAACCGTCAGTCCTCCTCTACGCCTAATCCAACACCATCTTCCCAGCACACCATCACTGCCAGGAAATCAACATATCACCGTGGCCCCTGCCGAGACTGTGGAGCTTCAGGACACTCTTCTGCTGGGTATCCTGCATGCCCAAAACATGTGGTCACGCCCAGGCACGTGAACATGATCAGTGCCACCGCCTCCTTAGCTGAGCCACCTGAGAGAACTCACCCTGAGAGGGTCTGGACACAGCCCGTCTCAGTGGCTTCTCTGGATGGTTCCAGCCCCCCCGTGCACCTGCCAACTACTGCCGACACTGGCTCAGACATTAGTCTGATCGATCGGGCGCAAGTGCCAGCCAGTGCCAAGGTAGAGGAGCACACCAAGTGGACCGTGACCTGGGTGGACGAACAGTCCCTGACCGTCCCCACAGTTGAGCTCAGGGTGATCACCCCTTGGAGCAACAAGGTGCATCGTCTTGGCGTTGTCAAGCGAATTAGGCACGGAGTGGAGTTCCTGCTTGGTCGAGACATCCTCTGGGGATGTCCCACCCCCACACCACTCTGTTGCCTGACTGCTTCCGCCAGTACATCCAGCGCCACATCTTCAGGTAGGGACACAGCCTTTGTGACAGCTGTGCCACCGTCAGCCGATACTAATCTACCGCATTCACCTGCTAGGCCTAGTTCATGGGTCTTGCGACTGGACGGCCACCAAGGAATTACTCCCTCATTCCAAAGGGATCACACCCATTACCGCTGCAGGACCTGCAACATAAGGGGCCACTCCGAGAGATGGTAAAAGTGCCCCAGTAGGCTAGCCGCAGCGGCCAACTCCACTGAACCAAGAGGCCCAGTCCTCTCATTAAGACAGGAATCGCTGTCCCAGATCAAGCCAGGGACACCGAGTGGGGTTGATCCCCCGGGTCCCCTTTCAGCTTTGTCTGACACCAATTCGCTGCCAGTGCCACTTGCAAGCACTGGTCAGTGCCAAGCTCCACCCATCTTGGCTGGATGCTCCCTGCCAAGTGTCCTTCCCGAGCCTGGCCCTATGTTAGTGCCAGTGCCGGACCCCGAACATGACTCGGATCCTCCTACAGGAGATCCACCAAATCTCACAACTGTGATCATTGCACAGTGCGAACCTCCGACCCCTGATGTTTCTTCTTCCAACACTCTTCCACCTGCTGAGGACGACCCTCTGGCAGGCCTGGACATTACCTCTTTTCTGGTCGACCAGGAGCTGTCCGGCCAGGGCGCGCGCTGGTTCTCTTCCCACGACGGTTGTCGCCGCAGCCGAAGTAGGAGGCCAGCCCAGTGGCCTTGAGGCTGCCCCCTGATCCTGCTCCTGACGGCACTCCTGGCCTCTCTCAGAGTCAGTATCCTCATCGCCCCCTAGGAATGGCCTAGCCAGACCCTGGAGGCCCCCGAAGAAGAAGAAGGGGTGGAAGAAATTTACTTAGTGAGTCAGAGCCATAAGCTCTCTAGGCACTCGTGCCCGTTGGCACAGTGCCACTTCCATCTCAGAGCGATCCTGGCATCTGCCCAGAGAGGGTAGCCTGTGTGACCTCTGAGCCTGTAGCATTAACCATTAACCACTTAGGCCTTTGTACTACTAACCCTTTTCCAACTAACCTCCTTCCAACCCACTCTAGACTCAAACTGATATATTACTTAATCATACATTGTGAATTACCCTTCAGGTGTGTCATGTTTCAATTTGTTGCGTGTTAATCGTAAAGCGTAGTGCCGATCATAACTCAGTGCGTGCCATTAGTTAGTGCCAGCTCGTTCAGTGCCAGAGTCATGGGGATAGTAGGTTAGGTTAGGTTAAGTGTTTACAGTGTGCATTTGTCTAGGCGTAGATTTCTCCCGTCATCCTAGCCAGTTAGTAGCCGTATCTACACCCTTAGGTAGGTTAGACCTGTAAATTAGCCAATTCAGAACCCCTCTTAGCAGTTAGGTAGGTTCCTTTAGATGTGCAGAGCCACAATCCACCTTATGTAGGGTCACGGGCCAGTTGGGAGGAATTAGCTAAGACCCTCACACCTGAAAGGGTGTGAAGGGCCTTTTTTAAGGGGGGACCTGTCAAGAATAAACATCCCTCCTTCCTGTAACTTTCATTTCTTTATTTCATTTTGAAATAATCTGTTATTCCTGCCTATCAAGTTGGGGAATTTGGTGGGCGTCGAACAAAACTGAGCTTGCTTGAACCAGTCAGTAGCCGTTAGCTGGGCCTCCTTACCCTCCCCAACATCATATGATCCAGCAAACAATACAAACACCCTTTTTCACCCCCATCACGCAATGGGGAGACGTGGGTATGGGGGAGGCCAAAAGGGCCATTTAGCGCTAGGGAACAGGTCAGATTCTAATCTGTAGGCATATAATGATAAGTGTGCTTTTCCTCTGCCCTCTTTGCTGGTTCTTTTGACATACTTGCAGGTACAGGTGGCCCAAAAGCTTGACGCTCCAAGCAGCCAGGTTCTTGACGCAGAGAGACGCTCCTCTGAACTGATCTGTGGCGGATGTGCTGCATTTTTTCCGCTCTGCTGGTTGAACTGACTTTGACGGACAACTGGAACGGCTGTTAGGTGCCAACAATAGTCATAAAAGGTTCGTACGTTGCAAGTAGTCAAATACCAGCCCTCCCCCCTTTTACTTAAACTCCTTAAAATTCCATTCCTTTAACTTTAACTTCTTCCTCCACAAAGCAATCCTCTTTGTTTGAATCCTGCCTGTATCCCATCCGTTGCCATTTACATGCCTTGAATTCAAGTAAAGATCCCGTGATAACCATCAATTATCCCTCCCCCAGTGCAATTTAAGGGCTATTTAGGTTAAGCGATATCAGTGTTGATTTTATCTTTGTGTGAGTGCGATCACGTGTTCCTTCTTTCAAAAGCCCCAATCGAATACGATTCCAAGTCTGTGAATACGTGATTTTCTGATAATCATCTTCTAGGCTACGTCATGTTTAGTATTTAAGAACATGTATTGGGTGATATTTCAGAGGTGGATTCCATCTCCTTCAGTGTATAACGTCATTCCTAACTTAGAACGTCTCTTTATCAGGGGAGACACACAGACCGATCGCAATTCCATGCTTCAGTATCTTGTCTGCCACCCCAAATCCTGAAAATTCCTGGTCGCAGTCAGTACCGAATTCCGTTGTGGCCCGAAAATGTTCATATGAATTACTCTCTCATCCTGGAGTTCCATCATTTGCCTTATCTGAGACCATTTCGTGTAAACAGGGCAAGACTAAATGTTATTATTATCCTTGGACGGGTTGTATTGCACATTGGCCCCATTTTAATCAACTTGCTTGTTGCAAATCATTACAGTAGTATTCCATGTGTCCTATAACTGAATCTGCCCCTTAGTGATTATGTTGTGCTGTGTCTCATTGTTTATTTGCTAAGTCTCTGTAAATCCAGGAAAATCTAATGTAAGTTTTCAAATAACTTTTCCTTTTGCTCATAAGCTGGACTTTCTTGGTTTCATGGGAGCATAATTATAATTTTGTTTCAATTTCTCACCAGCCAAGAGTCCAGTTTATCACAATATATATATATATATATATATATATATATATATATATATATATATATATATATCGTCATAAAGTGGACTCTTGGCTGGTGAAAATATATATATAATATATATGTATTGTGATTTCTAGCAGCCAGCACTTACACGCAGTCTCTCATTTTTTCGCCTGCGATGTGTGTGATAAACGAATCAAGGTTTAAATTTATTATAATAATTATATATATATATATATATATATATATATATATATATATATATATATATATAATATATATAGACTCAAATAAACCTAGTTATATATACATATAAATATATACACATGTATATATTATATACATATATATGTATATATATGCGTGTGTTTCTGTGCTTGTGTGTATGTGCTTGCACACGAGTGCGCGTGCTTGCTTACGTTTGCAATGTAATGTATTGTTCATGAATCCGGAGCCAGAAGTTCACATCCACATACCTATTTAGGCAGCTCACCTTTAGAACGGCAAATACTGATTTACATTACAATGTACTGATTAATTGTATATGAGAAAAAAAAAAACAAAGAATCAGCAACTATACAAACAAACATACCTAAGATTTACTGAAAACATATTCTTATGTCTCTTCACGAAAATAAAGGAAAATAAAAAGGAACAAACCAACCATCTAATTCACTCTTCTACTGAACCGCATCTTTTTTATGGAAAGACTGATTACCTTCCTGATAGATTTTTTTTTCCGTCAGTTGTAACTAAAACACATTTATTCTTATCCATTTAATTATATCCAAAATCTCCTGGGAATGTTGTTCCAGGCTCTAAATCTTGGTTTATATAATCACCCAAATAATATCAAAGTATGCCAAAAGTAATCCACTCTAGATTTTTAAATGATTAGATATTTTAACTAAAAATAAGAAAAACTATGACATAAAATCATTATCGCCTCCAACGCCATCCAACACAAAGGGGTTCCGTCCTGTACTTTCTCTTCCACAAATCTCCACTCATCTCCATCCCTCCATCTCAGCTCCCATCTAAGCAGCGTGATTTGTGCAACTCTTCTGGTACCCACAGGGACACTATGAAGTGTTAATCTCCTGGGGTTGTAAGAGGAACATGTCCAAACCATTTGTTTCCTTTTGCCATTATCTCATCTGTTATGGAATTTCCGTAATTTCCCCTAAACGCATCACTCATATTTGCCATCTGACTCTCGATACTCTTCCCAAAGTTCACTATCAAATCAACAAAATCTTTTAGATATCGTTGCAAGACACAAATTTCCCCTAGCCACAAAATTAGCGCAGGAAACAGGATATGGACATAAATATTTTACATAATTTTCAGTCACTTGAAAGAAAAAAATATTTGTCAATAACAACACTCGAACCCTTATTCATGCGTAATTAAAGCGATAAAATGTTTTTGCATTAATCTGTAAACACATCGGCCAAACCAACGTTGAAGTAAACACTTCGGCCAAACAAATATTAATAGTGAAAATAACATCCACATTTTCCAATCTGGCACTTGTGCATTAAAAGCATCAATCACTTCTGACAAGAAGCCTTACAGTAAAAACACGTTCAACGGCCCCCGAAACTCGCCGAACATTAAAAGTTTCTGAACGGCAAATAGGCAAGACGGGAAAACCCCTGAAAAAGTGCTGAAATACGTTGGCAACTCTCCAAAGGACATCGCTGCGTATTTTAGCTTAAGAAATTTCCAAATGAAAAATATAAATTTAAAAGAAATAGCTACTGTTCAGGGATATTTAGAGCGCCCAGTATTGAAAATGCTATTACATTTCATTAGACACTTGTTAGTTTTACTCTTTCACAAATGTATTTTCATGAAACCACTGGCCTTATGAAAATAACCACCATACCAAATCTTCTTAGAGCATTGACGAAAGTTTAACTGCAGTGAAGGCATTATAGACTAGAGCCAGTTGTCGAGTGCTTGGGAAGGAAACGTTGTTAAAAGTATGGAAAGGAACGAGACAACGTAGAGGTATCAAATCTCTAAGCACGCAGACCTTGATGGGAGTTTCATTTGCTTGGTAAAGGTAAAGATGATCAGATATTTAGTATCAAATTACGAACAAAGAACAATATCTCAATGAAACACCAAAGATGCACTTTTCGAATGTTTATTCTTGCGTAAATACTTGAAGAATGTGAATAATCTTCACGCGATATAATGGGAAGAGATGATATTGTCAAAAAAACACTCCTCAGTTTATTAATCAGCAATATCTTTAAAATGAAAAATAAAATATACCCCGATAATTTAAAGTTAGAAAATTAAGAACTGCATCAATAAAAGCTGCCTTGGACTGAGCAAAAATTCATTCCAATTGGGTTTTCATCCAGTTACCTTTCTTTTCTTGGGAAAGAAAATTTCAGGGTATAAAAAGAATCCACATTACTGACAAAATATAAACCAACTTTAGCATCACTACAAGGAAATGAAACGAAAGTTTCCAAAATGGAGAACAGTTACGTTTACGTTCAAAAAAATATTACATATTAATGTATCGTTATGCTGACTAAAGTGAACTGAATTACTTGGTAATGGAATTAAATCCACGCTAAGACTTTTGTCCGACATTTAGGAAAATTGGAAAGCTTTCTCCTGCCACCACAGGCTGCGAGTTAGTTTGATACGGCTTACGAAAAATGCTATTGTAGATATACTTTTCTATCAATTCTTTAACGCTATCGTGGATTTATCTTTATATTAGGCTTTTATCAAATATAACACTGGGCATATGTCAGCTGTGGAGAGTCAAATAAATATAATATTTTTGATTACCTAAAAATAAATGATACCAGATACGCTCGTCTATCCTACATCAATACTCAAATTAATAAAAAAATACGATAATCCCCATCTTTTCCATATGTGGCATTTTTAATATGTTTCAGAATAGCAGGAAAAATAATCACTTCTAGTTACATGAGCTTACAGTATATTGCATCTCTAGCTCACTTAATATACACATGTACTTACACAAAAATTATACTTATATATATATATATATATATATATATATATATATATATATATATATATATATATATATATATATATATGTATATAATGTACATAATGTACATATATATACTTATATTATATATACATAAATATATAATTTTATATATATATATATATATATATATATATATATATATATATATATATATATGATGAGAGAGAGAGAGAGAGAGAGAAGGGGGAGCGGGGCAATGCAGTTAATTAGTTCAACGTATTAAGCAGACAACCGAAGCTCAAACTATGTGATGGAAACTTAAGCCAAGCATCACACTCAAGAGCCAAGATATTACACATTATTGACTATGCATCATTATTCACCGTGTCTCAGGGTTCAAGAATCTCGGGAGATGATGAAAGGAGCAAATAGTTAAGTATATAATCTGGGGTCAAAATTTGAAGGAAAATTTGTAAACACAAAGAAATTCAAGAGAATAAAACTATAATAAATATATTTTTTGTACCTATTGTTCAAGTGAAAAAGAAAACTTTGCTAAATTAATGGGAAAACAAAATTAGTTTTCATTTTATAATAACAGGGAAAACACATAATTTACAGGTTTCTTTTGTGTCTTCAGACTAAATCTGTAATGCATGCACAATGACACAATTCAAAGTATAAAGAGAGAGAGAGAGAGAGAGAGAGAGAGAGAGAGAGAGAGAGAGAGAGAGAGAGAGAGAGAGAGAGAGAGTAATATATATAAACCAAGGAAATCAGACTGACCTACGGAATTCTACAATACATCTGCAACAAACCAATAAATTCATAGCACACAATTCTTAGAATTCTCATACGAATGTCATACCATTAAACATTTTTCCCAGCAAGGGGAATATTATGTCAAGTATTCAAATCAAAATAACAATAGGGAAAAATCAAAATAGGAGGAACTAAATAACTAATTCAAATTAGAATCTAAACTTTTAGAGTCTACGACTATCCTTGTTCTAGATTTCGCACCGCCTTTGTTATGGCCGCTGCAGAGTGCGTGAGCTTAGTAAAGGCGTGGTTCCCATGCATGTGGGCGCTAGCTCGCGCACCGACACACATGTACCCGCACACATGCGCGCATACACACACACCCACACAGACACACACACACACTCATGTAGAGGTGCAATAAAACAACAGGTGCTCTGCAGTGAGAAAAGAACTCCGGCTTGTAAGGGAAAGCATTTACAAGAACTCGGGAAGTATATATACATATACATATATAAATAGATGAATAGATTTGTCACTAAATTACGCGTGACATATTAGGTCACATACATACCCACTCACACATGCATGCACGCGCGTGCACACACACTCATCCACACATACACGCACACACACAAGTGTGTATATATATATATATATATATATATATATATATATATATATATATATATATATATGTATATATATATAGATATATATATATATATATATATATATATATATATATATATATATATATATATATTGCTTACATTACAAATACACATATAAAATGCAATATATATGTGTGTATATATATATATATATATATATATATATATATATATATATATATATTTACATGCATACATTATACCTATATATATATATATATATATATATATATATATATATATATATATATATTATATGGTATGTTAGCCAATAAGCGCCTGCCGGAAAAAACCTCAGGTACGGAGTACTCAGGTTCCAATTTATTTTATGACTTGTGCGAATGAATTGCTAACGCCAGGACTTACCCTGAAAGACCGGGGATTGACCCGATGTGAGTCACAACTATATATATATATATATATATATATATATATATATATATATATATATATATATATATATATATATATATATATTTTTGATAGTAAAAATTATAATTGATAATTACTTTCTTTTGTATAAAATGTGTATTTTTTCGAAATTTATAAACTAAATTGAAAAATGGTTTCTCTCTTATTATTATTAATGCTAAGTAAATGATGATCATGACAATTTGTTAAGCATGTACTCAAGAAGTTTGATGAGACTTATCACTCGTAAAGCTTGCGATAAGTAATTTATTAAAAAGAATAATTAGATTGCATGGTTCATTCCTTAACTGCAGAATAGCTAGGAAGGCAGCAGAGTCTCTGCAGAAGCTTTGGAAAAGCAGAAATTGGAATGTATGAAGGGATCATGGAGTGAGGACGTTAGAAGTGAAATAAAATTATCCGTTGAAGGTGATGAGATAACCTGCTGATAGTACAGTATATGGGCAGTTGAAACCGTTGAGATTTGAGCTGTAGTAATAAGACTATAGATACAGAGGTAGGATGATATATATACTTTTTTCTTCATGCAGTTTTCCCCCTTTTCAAGAGGGTAGCGCCAGTCATCGAGTATTTAGGGATGAAGTTGCTAGCCCGACACCTTGTTCTAAACCATAGCAGATTCTAATACCCATTTAGAGCAGGGTGGATTGGTGGGCTGTATGCTAGGAGCGATCCACGACCTGGCAGACATTTTCTGACTGCTACAACATTTATCCAGGCACCAGTTTTGGTGACTGCATTTTCCAAAAGTGTGCTTGTGTGTTTACATATATATATATATATATATATATATATATATATATATATATATATATATATATATATATATATATATATATATAGATATATATATTATATATATATATACATATATATATATATATATATATATATATATATATATATATATATAATGCAGTAAACCAAAGCTGGCGCCCTGGAAAATGTTGTAGCAGTCGAAAATGTCTGCTAGGTCCGTGGATCACTCTTAGCCTACAGCCCACCAATCCACCCTGCTCTAAATGGGTATTAGAATCTGCTGTGGTTTAGAAAAAGGTGTCGGGCTAGCAACGTCATCCCTAAATACTCAGTGACTGGCTGAATTCTTTTGGCGATACCCCCTTAAAAAGGGGAAAAACTGCATGAAGAAAAGTATATTTATCTTCCTATCTCTGTATGTATTACTACAGTTCAGCTCTCCCCAACAGTTCCAACTCCCCATATATTAGTAACAATTTATCCCAACATCTTCATCGCATAATTTCATTTCATTTCTAACGTCC
>NC_089752.1:48226674-48241674 GCF_040412425.1 Macrobrachium rosenbergii | reverse complement strand
GAATATAGAATTTTCCAGCTTGTGTGAAACAAAACAAAGTAGGCCCAGAGATGATGCCTTTTCAATACATGTCCATTTGAACATGCCAGTTTATCCAAGTCTCATATATATATATATATATATATATATATATATATATATATATATATATATATATATATATATATATATATAAGCTATCTTGTTTTTCACAGGGTGATTCACTGGGTAATCTGTTACTTTACTGACTGACACTTGTTTAGATTTGCTTATACTTACTCTCGGTAGATTATCGGTCTTTCATTATAAACGTTATATTCGACAATAATTCTATTCTGTTAACTATACCGTATAAAAGTGTTCTTTTGGCATTCCAGCACGCTAACAAACTTAGTTATCGCATTCTTTCTTAGGTGCTTGAAACTGCGCGCCTGAGATTTGCATTAGAAGAATAAAATACTAGTTTTACTTAAAGGAACAACATAATTACAGCACAAAAACCTACTGCTCAAATTATGAAAACTTTAATAATAAGTTTAATTATATTTCTATTTTATGAGTATACGGTTCAACCACTTTCTGGAGATTCTTTAAATCACTTTTGAAATGGAGATAAATCCTCGTTGGCATAGTGCCATCAAGAGTGGCATATCTCCACAAAAAAACACCGGCTTTGACAGAAGTTCCCATTTTTGACAGTGCCAGTTTAATAAGAAAAGATATATCACCTCTCTCTCTCTCTCTCTCTCTCTCTCTCTCTCTCTCTCTCTCTCTCTCTCTCTCTCTCTCTCTCTCTCTCTCTCTCTCTCTCGCTTATTTACATTTATGGAGATCGCAATTTACTTATGCAGAGCACATGAAACTATAAAATAATATATGTGCGTGGAAGAGAAAGGTGAATATTGTTGAATGTGTAAGGGGGTTCAATGGGCTGCGTTTTATCCTTTTTGTGTAGGTATATGAAGTAGCTAATGCTATCCAAGTTTTCAGTCCAATTCAGCATTTAAATTGTGAATGTGGCAGTGACAGTTGCGTTGTTTTTCCTCTTCAGTCATCCCATGTTACGAGAGAATTCCTTTAAAAAAGAAAAATATATGTACAGTACATATGTGCCTGTATATATATATATATATATATATATATATATATATATATATATATATATATATATATATATATATATATATATATATATATATATATATACACACACACAAGCTGACCAAGCCGGCGCTGCCCGAGGAAACTCTGAATCACAGTCTACGTGTAGGGGAGGGAAAAAGGAAAGGGGAGGGGGGGGAGTGGTTTGTGTTGACAGTCCAACTGACAGTTCTACTTTTTTCATGGAGACTTCACCCTTCGAACAGACATGGGTGAGCTGACAGGTAATACTGTGGTGACTGTCCCTTTTATTCAGGCATTACTGTGCTGTCTGACACCTTTAACCAGGTGTTACTGTGCTGTCTGTTTCATTTAACCAGGTATTACTGTGATGTCTTTCCCTTTTATCCTGGTACTACTGTAGTGAATGTCCCTTTTATCAAGGTATTACTGTATTGCCTGTCCCCTTTAACTAGTTGTTACTGTGGTGACTGTCCTTTTTATCCAGGTATTACTGTGGTGACTGTCCCTTTATCCAGTTATTGCTATGTACTGTGCTGTGTATCCCCTTAATCCAGGTATTACTGTGTACTGTGCTGTCTGTCCCCTTAATCCAGGTATTACTGTGGTTACTCTGTTCCTTTCATCCAGGTATTACTGTGGCGACTGTCCCTTTTATCCAGGTATTACAGTGCTGTCTGTCACCTTTAACCATGTATTACTGCGTTGTCTGTCTCTTTTATCCAGGTATTACTGTGATGACTGCCCCTTTTATCCAGATACCACTGTGGTAACTGTCCTTTTATCCAGATATTACTGTGCTGTCTGTCCCCTTTATCCTGGTATTACTGTGGTGACTGTCCCTTTTATCCAGAGATTACTGTGGTGACTGTCCCTTTTATCCAGTTATTACTGTACTGTCTGTCCCCTCTATCCCGGTATTACTGTGGTGACTGTCCCTTTTATCCAGGTATTGCTGTGGTGATTGTCCATTTTACCCAGGTATTACTGTGCTGTCTTTCTCTTTTATCCAGGTATTATTGTTGTGACTGTCAATCTTCTCAAGATATTTCTGTATTGGCTGTCCCTTTTATCCAGATATTACTGTGCTGTTTGCCCCTTTTTTCCAGGCATTACTGTGGTGACTGAAAAGCATTTTCAATAATACATTTGTATGGTCTCGAGTACTTGAAATGAGGTATGATAAACCCGTACAGTTTATTTACCACATAAATTATAGAGGGAAGGGGGATAAGGGAAGGGGAAGGGGGTGCGGGTTTGAAACCTACCCTATTATCTAAGTTGGGTCAAATGACAGCCATGTGCCAAATTTCGTCTAGATTGGTGAAGCGGTTTGGATTTCTATAGCGCACAAATAAACTAACATACAAATACATACAAACATGCAAACATTCACTTTTATGTATAAGATATATACATATATTTGTATGTATGTATGCATGTATGTAAATGATTATAACCGCATTAAAATGTTATTCCTTTATCATACATCACCACAGGTGAAAAATAAGAGACTGGCCGTAGGTCCTGACCAGTTTCAACTTTATTTCCAACCCATTCATAAATGGATTGAAATATAGTCAAAACATGTCAGGTCACACCCAGTCTCAAGTTTTCATTTGTGATGTGAGATATATATATATATATATATATATATATATATATATATATATATATATATATATATGTATATATATATATATATATATATATATATGTATATATATATATATATATATATATATATATATAGAGAGAGAGAGAGAGAGAGAGAGAGAGAGAGAGAGAGAGAGAGAGATGTGGAGTCAAACGTAGTATACAAATTTAAATGTACCAAAGGGACATGTCAAGCCATCAGCAATTACTACATAGGTCATACCACTACCGCTCTATGCCGGCGATTATAAGCTCACCACAACTAAGGGCAATATTTCAACACTATGCAGACGACCCGACCGTAAATCGACACTAGAAGAATTATTAGAAAGCACAGAGATTGTGCATAGAGAAGCCCTGTTCCACAGATTGCAAATAGCAGAAACTGTGAGGGTAAATCAACGACGGCCTGTGTTAAATATACAGAAGAACACGGACTTCGTCCTCCCTTCTTCAAGGAAACCACAGGGCTTCCGTGATAATTCGAAGGGAGTCACGAGTGACAGAACACCCCTGGACACGATTACCCACAACGAAGCAAATCAAGGCTATCAGCCAGAGACATGAATCACGGCCTGGCCCACACCCTTACCCGCAAGCTTCTGGCATAAGTGGCATAAGACGTGTCCTACAGAGCACCAGGAATGCCCCAGCTGCCGCCCAAACAGCCAGCGAGAGTATGAGACCAACCGACCAACAGAAATTCAGCGCTCCAATCATGTCATCTTTTAAATTCAAATGTCCGCCGGCAGTAATAAAAAGCTTGTATGTCAATTTGTAATCCAGTCCTGATGACGCCACCTAGAGGTGGGGAAACGGCCCATCGACTAGAAATAGTTAAATTAAATAGAAAGAATCTTGAATAATATTTGCTTATTCCTGAGAAACTTACCAGAAGAGAAAAATAAGAAGTACAGACTAATTTAAAGTCTTGATTCGAAGATAAAATCTGCGAACAATGCCATTTAGTTTAATAGAAATACACACACACATATATATACATACATACATATATATATATATATATATATATATATATATATATATATATATATATATATATATATATATAATATATATATATATATATATATATATATATATTTTGTGTGTGAATATGTTTACTAGCAAATATACATACACAGTTATATCATGAACGCATAACCAGGTATACATTACTAAATTTACGCAAATTACAGATGCTTTGCATAAATGGAAATCGTTACGTAGACGGCTATATTTATGGAAGGATGGGAAAATATTTCAATAAGCAACAAGGAAGTAACCCACACACCTGTTGCAATCACTTCCCCCATATTCCTCCCAGGTGTTGTTGAATAATTCATGTAATTGTGAAGAAAATTCCCTTAAAAGTTCGTGGAAGGAGATTTAAACCTGTATATATAACCTAGGGACTCGATTTAAATTCTTTATATATGAAATAACTACGGTGAGGCCACATTTTATTCTATTATATTTTTTAAATCGTTTATTTTCTCATGAAGATGACAACAATCAAGGAGATGCTAAATTAAAACATTAGGATTAATATGATTATAATTAAATGGACGACAACGGGACTACGAAAAGACTGTAACTAACATTATACTCGTATATGTTTGCCATCTCAATGTTTCATCTCATTGGAAAGCCATCAATGGCAAAATCAGAGAAGCTGCAAAATGATGCTTAAAGTTTATACTGACTAGATAATCAATTAAGACAAATATCACGAAAGGTACAAAATTCCAAGAAAAAGCTTGTTAATAAAACATAAATGTATAAATAAATAAATTAATTAATTAAAACATCAATTATTCCCTAAAGATAAAGATTCATTACCTATATTATTATTACACGTTACAAATTTAATATATTTTCCATCATTATGCAAGAATTTCACGATGATTAACAGTCACCACGATATTAATAATTTTGCAATCCACATATGTTTGTATGTATGTATATATATATATATATATATATATATATATATATATATATATATATATATATATATATATACTGCCACGTTCACGCAGCAGTGCAAAGGAAAGGATGGTTTTAATCATGACCTAGATAACTGAAACTGACTTACAAGGGGGCTGCGCTGCGGTGAACAGAAAATGTAATAGTGATTATAATCAAATTACCATAAGGTTAAGGGTTTAGGGCAAACTTAGAATGTCCACTTAAAAGTATAATTTCACTAAATAATCAGAAGAGAAAATATTTACAGGAGCTATCAATGCAGCTCCATGGCACTATTCAAATTACTTTGCTAAATTTACAAATCACTAAGCAAAGTGCCACAACATGTGCAAGTGTTATCACTAAGCCTTCTTAGGCTACGATACGTCGCAAAGATGGGAGAGGATCCTAGAAAGTACAGGATGGGGTACAGTAATCGAGGTGGGAGCACACTGGGATTTCTGAATATCTTGACCAGATACGGCACCTGTAGTTTGCAGGATGATGGCACCGTTGACCTACAGGTAATTCCACACAACAAGTACTCGAAACATGGATCTGCAAGAGCAGGGATGTTGAAATACACAGAGGGAATGGAATGACACTTATCTTGGAATAAGTACGCAAATAGCAAGGCACTCGTATCACTCTGTTACTGTATACTGACACTTGCTCCTTTGACCTTCGGTCGTCATAATAATCTATGTGGATGCTCCCCAAAGTAAAACGGGTCAGTCTTTAAAGCATGTTCAAAATGCACAACAACTGTGCATTTATTTCTTTTCTCCTTCATATGGAAAAAAATTTTCCTACAAATTTTATTCTTAAAATTCACATTACTTTTCTCCCAAACGGTAATTTTTTTTTATACCACAGACGAAAAAAAAACACAGAATTTTTACTAACTCCAATATGGCTCCTTTTGGATATACCGTGGCACATAATAAAAACTTTACAATAGTAAAATGTTCAAACAGAAAATTTCCAGTTAATAAGCAAAAATTTTATAAAAAACTTAAAAAAAAATATGGAAGGTTTGGTGAACCTTACTTTAACGAACCTTTAACTTAAAGGTCACAGGACGGATATGACGTCAGGAACTAGCTCTTCCATCCAGATATAGAAACAAATGGAAAATTCTCTTTAGTGCTATTATACCCGTGACAGCAGCAATCCCCCAATGAGTTATCCAGTTAAAAACTTGAGAATCGTAAAAACGGTTTTGACCTGAATCTGGTATGATACCCATTGACTAAAATATCTAATGTAAAAGGACTCTTCGCATCTACAATACCGATATACCATATATACAATATATATATATATATATATATATATATATATATATATATATATATATATATATATATATATATATATATATATATATATATATGAATGAGAGAGAGAGAGAGAGAGAGAGAGAGAGAGAGAGAGAATGCTATATCAGAAGTTCATGGCAGGTCAAGGAAGCAAAGACAAAATCAGTTTCTTATTTTTTCATTTAGGCAGACACTGTTCTATTTTCTTTGGGAAATAACTGCCGCATACGCTGACATGATTTAAAGAAAAAAGTAAAAAAAGAGCGTTGAAGTTTCTTCGGCGGAATAGAGTATTCTGTACAGCGCATAATGCTGTATGAAACTCTCAGCTACGGACCATGAAACTCTCAGCCACGGCCCGGTGGTGGCATGTGTTGTTGGACTCTATAGCGGTGACAGACGCACGATCATGGCTAACTTTAACCTTGACTAAAATAAGAACTACTGAGGCTAGAGGGCTGCAATTTGGTATGTTTGATGATTGGAGGGTGGATGATCAACAAACCAATTTGCAGCCCTCTAGCCCCAGTAGTTTATAAGATCTGAGGGCGGAAAGAAAAAGTGCGGATGGACAAACAAAGTCATCTCAATAGTTTTCTTTTACAGAAAACTAAAAACCATGAACCAAGTTGACTCGCTGTGTCAAAAAGCTACTAAAAGTATCAAATAATTCAACAAAAATGGATAAAACAAAAATGTTTAAAATAATTATGTATTTCCTATCATTTGCTGCATTATTACAAAAGCATTTACATTTTAGCATGCTTTCAAATGACAAGGTTTTATTCAAACACGATTCCAAGATGGGCTGCTATGGCAATGCTGAATCTTTCTTAGCCCTCATTTTCATTTAGTCTTATTCCGAATGGCCGCATACTTCCTTGATATAGCATTATTTTTTTTTAACAAAAACGGACATCCATAGCTGTCATAATTGGCAAATCATAACGTTGTCAAGTTATCAGTTTAACAAAAACCTTATCAGTAATTATACACATATAATAGTTTACTTCCTTTAAATATCGCATCACATTTTCAAAAAATCTTTGCCATGTATAATCTAATGACCAACCCTTCTTTTTTGTCATGACGGATACTTATAATTTACCAATCCCTAATTAAAATTTAAATCCTTCAGTTGCTTGAAATTTTACAATAAATTATCCATTTTTGCCCAAAGTTTCGTTAAAATCTGAATATAAGAAAAAACAAAGTATGCTACAGAGTGGGAACGTTTACTTTATATATAATTCAAAAGTGTCTCATGAACTGATTAAATAGTCAAAACTAATTTCAGCAATTTGCAAACATGTACCTCTTCAAATTTATTAATTAGATATTCCCAATTGATAACCAAATGTAGTTGCATGGATCTCTCTGTCTCTCTCTATATTATATATATATATATATATATATATATATATATGATTATTATCACTTTTTTGTACGTGATTCATTTATCACACATTACAGGTGAAAAATAAGAAACGGTGTAGGTCTGACCGGTTTTTCGACTTTATTTCAAGCCATTGACGTCAATGGCTTGGGAAATAAAGTCGAAACTGGTCAGGACCTACACCCCGTTTCTTATTTTTCACCTGTGGTAATGTGTGATATATATATATATATATATATATATATATATATATATATATATATATATATATATATATATATATATATATATATGTACATTATATTTACATATATACTATATATAATATATGTCTATGTGTGTGTATCAGGAGAGAGACAGAGATCCAATGGTATTGATAAAAGTCAAAACTGAATTATACTGCTTTCCTGACGTACCCCACCCGATGAAGCCACGTGACCACTTGCTCGAGATGTCGTCAGCAAGCTCCTTCTCATCTTTTAACCAGAATCTTTGTCAGTGACATATTCCGATAAGTATTGATATTTACTATGGATAACGAGCTATCTTCATTACTCGTTAAGTTGCACCTTCCAAAGGATAAGTGTATGTATGCATTGTGTGTACGTATTTATGAATATACATATGTACATACATACACACAGATGCACACAGACACACGTGTCTATATATATATATATATATATATATATATATATATATATATATATATATATATATATATATATATATATATATATATATATATATATATATATATATATAATATATCACAAAGTGACCAAGTACCTGGTTATCACACAACTAGTTACAAAATCCAAAATTTTACCTCACTTCAGCTAGATACCTGAATCTACATGACAATAAAATTACGACTGAGCACTCTAAAGGTAACAGTGATCCCTTTAAGACTTACTTATCACTTGAAATATCAAACTAGTTTTATCAAGTTATGTGTGAGGTATTGAGATATACTAGATAAAAAAGGGCATCATTCTATCAAACAACTACAATTGTTTCCTTGGTCTTAATTCACTTTAGTTCTGCTAAAGGAGAACAAAACATGTCTATCACTTACCTTGTGCATACACAAATAACCCTATTCACTGGTGGTCAAAAACGAAACACTGTGTTTTTAAAACTTTAGATACAAAAATTTATTTCTGACTTCAAAAGTTATAATTAGAATTCACAACCTGAAAACATTTATCATTACTTGAAAACAATATAAGATTTAATTAATTCTTAAACAAGATTAATTCACCAAAACTTTAATTTATCATGAAATTACATTAACTGAGCAAAATTCAAACTATTAAGATTTACTCAAGATTTGAAAAAGAAATCTTAACAAATGAAAATCAAATCAGATATGCAATGTTAAGTTAAAGTATCAACATTTGTGAAATGTTAAGTAAATAAATGTTAAATCACCAACACAAAAGTTTGAGTAACACTATGAAATTGCAAACACAAGAACACACAAAAATGCAAAAACAAGAACATAAAAAAAATGCAAAAAAAAAATGTATCAACTGTAATTTCACTATGTCCAAATCTATCTGACACTCTTATTTTACCAAGGTAAAAACAAGTAAAAACCACTTTACCTTGTATAAGTTTCTGAACACTTTTACAAAACTCTTGCTGCAGCTCAAAACACTCTTTTTATCTGGCGCCGTTACACTAACAGTTTCCAGAAACTCATATTCTAACTTACATGTTTGGAGTGTGATCACAAATTTTACTTTCTTCTGAAGGATGAGAGAGAGAGAGAGAGAGAGAGAGAGAGAGAGAGAGAGAGAGAGAGAGAGAGAGAGACCAACCTAACTCTCTAAAGTCTCTGTCTGAACTGATCAGCTTCCCAAAATTCTACTATAAGAGTAAACTTGTGTTGCCAGTTAGGCATTTTTGGAAATGGGTCACTCTGGGAATCTTCCCTGGAAAAAAAAAAGGAATAAACAGAGTTTCTTCCCCTGGAGAAGGGAAAATAAACAAGATAATTTTTTCCCTGGCTCCAAAGAGCTGTATAGGCCTGTCCTCTCATCTGTATAATTGACAGGGATTTCCTGTACTCACACCTGTGTAAACAGAAAAGGCCTCTGGATCAGGCAGCTTATCCAAACCTGTCATCCCACATCTTAGTTAATGGAGGATTTCCTGTCTTAACACTTGTGCAAACAACAAACTTTTAGACCAGCCATGGTTATCTAACTTGTCATCTCATCTCCCATTTAGCTGACAACTTAAGTGGTTTAGGGTCTCTCTCACACAAAGGATTTCCTGTGGTCACCCACTTGACACCTGAACAAACATTCAGCTGTGAACACAAGAGCCTTATAGGAAAATGCATCTTATCTTTAAAATCACACAGTACAAGACAAACATAAGAGAGAATATATCAATAGTACAGACACTTATTAAATTTACAGAAAACACACATATTATAAGACATATTATAATATATATATATATATATATATATATATATATATATATATATATATATATATACTGTATATATTTGTATGCGTGGATCTCAGATATCCCATTGGTAGATGGAGCGAGTATTTAAGAGATTTTTTAAATATGGAAGACAGAGGAGATTAAAACTACATTCCACAAGAATGTAGTGTTAACAGCAGCCAGAGAACGCATGTGGAAGTGAGAAACGGAAAGTGACTCTTGAGGATATAAGGAAATCACTTAAGAGGCTGAAGAATGGAAAGATGCTAGAAGCTGATGAGATGACAAGTGAGGTGCTACAATATGGTTGTGATAGTGTTACTGAGTGGTTAATCGGGTTTATAATCTATGTCTGGACACAGGAAAGACTCCAGAGGAATAAATGTTCCACTGTACTTGTATAAAGATAGAGATAAAAAAGGAGGGTGTAAGAATTATTGGGGGCAAGATTACGTGGATATAACAACCTACGAAAAGCTTTGACAAATGGTATCGGCAATGTGGAGGCTTTTTATAGTGCAGGGTATAGATTAAAAGGTTTGAGTTATGAAAAATTTTTATGACAGAAGCAAAGCAGAAACTGGGATATGCAGATGGGCAAGTGACTGTTTTGGTGTACTAGCTTGGTTGCGATAACAGTCTGTTATGTTTACATGGCATTTTACTATTCTTATGGATGATGTGACGCCTAAAATCAGAGAAAGTACAACATACAAATGTTAAATGGCGGAATATGGAAATAAATCGTGAACAGAGTGTGGAATGGTTGATGTCTGGTGATGATACACTACTGATTGGAAATACTGCAGAGAATTTGCTGAAACTAGTAAAATAGTTTGAAAATATTTATAAGTAAAAAAGTAATACAGAAAGAGTAAGGCTAAGAAACTGGGAAGATAGATAATGGAAGAATGGAGGTGACTAATTTGTGCTTGTTTCTGGGAATAAAAATAATAATGATGGTAGGATTAGAGAAGAACAGAATCACAATGTCCTGACCGGTGAAAAAATGAATGTAAGAGGTCAGAAGAGACTTGGAATGTTTAAGAGAGCCAACTTGGAAATGCATGACAGGATCTTCGAACAAGCTCTGTTTTATGGAAATGACTAACCATGCTCAACGCAAATGAAGGAAAAAGGTTGAAACTATTGATATGAAATTTTTAAATACTTAATATACGTGGCGTAATAAGAACTGAAAGGGTGAGAAATGTGTCAATACACAAGAGTGGTAGAAAGGTTACTTTAGGAGAGAAACAGTGTACCAGGGTGTTTTGACGTGGTTCCATCAAAAGATTCGAATTGGGAGATCACCTATCCAACCACATCGAAGTCCTCTTCTTCTCTTTCCTTCCAAAGCTCTCAAATTGTATAGTCAACAATCTATCTTCGTCCATGCTCACTGCATACCAAACCATCTCAGTGGATCTTGATCCATCCTTTAACCTTTCTTATCATTTGACGACATATATTCAATGTCAGCACTTCGCTTCCAAGAAGGAGAGCTGGTACAACAATCCCTTCATACGTTCTAACCTTGGCTTCCATTGTTTAGTAAACATCTGATGACAATCTCACATACGAAATATTTACTCTCTAAAATCTGTACGACTTCACCTCTTACAGTCTTCCAACATCCTTATTCATTCCTGGTTCCTATTTACTCTCATAGCCAGCCTCTTACTCAAGCCAACTCTCGATTTTCTCCTCTTGCAAACCCTTTTAGACTCTATCACTAGTTTCTGCTACCTCTCTTTATTATTCCTAATTAGATCGCATCATCTGCAAACATCAGCCAATCCACTCTTCATTCCCGACTCAGTGTCTTATCCCACAATTTTACACTTACATCTACTGTCATTTCTCTAACTTCTCGTATCACAACATCCATAAAGATATTAACGCCCATGGAGACATAACACACCCTTGTCTTAGCCACATTTTTATACCAACCTAGTCACTCTCCATAATACAAACTCAATAAGTCCATCAATATCACCATTAAATCTCCTTATCACTCAGACATATCCTTAGCACCATCCATGCTCCCTCTTATCACTGGTGTAAAAAGCTTTTCTCAGGTTCACGAAAGCTAATTACATGATTTTTCCTTCACTTTCAAGCTCATCACATAGCTGTTTCACCACAAACCATCTTCCTTGTCCATTCTACAGTAAGTCTCCCCATATCAGTCATCCGCCTTACTTTTTCAATAAAAACCTTACCATAAACTCTCCATGGTACATATATATCCATATGCATACACACACACACACACATATATATATATGCATACAAACATATATATATATATATATATATATATATATATATATATGTGTGTGTGTGTGTGTGTGTGTGTGTGTGTGTGTGTGTGTGTGTGTGTGTGTAGATGTCGTCTGTCAAATCAGAAATTTTTATGAAAAGAATGATCGCTACTACTTTTCGTGTATCACCGCATTTCCAACAGATAAACTGTATATTTGGCAGTATTTGTGGATATAAATTAAGAATGTACATACATGTATATATATGCCAATATATATATATATATATATATATATATATATATATATATATATATATATATATATATGTATGCATGTATGTAATATATACAGTATCTATCTATATATACATACATATACAGAGTATATATGTATGTATGTATGTATGTATATATATATATATATATATATATATATATATATATATATATATATATATATATATATATATATATATATGTTTGTGTGTACAAAAAATGTATCACTTGCAGACTGCAAGAATGGGCCAGTATTTCAAAAATCCCCAAAAAACTCTGTAGCACAAAAACAACCTTCGTGTCTTCCAGAAGGTATGTGTCTGAAGTGCCAATAAACCTCCAGTGGTGTGGCAGTCCTTTTTTTCCCCCTGAAGTCTGGCTTTTCAAGCTCTTTGTAAATTACGGTTAAACAATTTCACACTTCAAAATCTCCCAAAATAAAATGCATGTGAAAAAAATTTTTCACTGGAAATCTAAAATATGGGTACCTTTAAAATCCCATATTTTAGATTTCCAGTGAAAAATTTTTTTCACGTGCATTTTATTTTGGGAGATTTTGAGGTGTGAAATTGTTTAACCGTAATTTACAAAGAGCTTTGTATCATATATGTATATACATACATATATATATATATATATATATATATATATATATATATATATATATATATATATATACATATATGATACAAAAATGCAGTCTCTCTAGATGACAACTATTTAATGTACAAAAGCAAAACATATATATATATATATATATATATATATATATATATATATATATATATATATATATATATATATATATATATATATATATATATATATCTTTGAAACGTAAATAAGTTCTTCCACTTTCCAAGTGGAAACTGATGATCATCATAAAAAAAACTCCTGTTGGGTTTTACTGTGAAACTTATATCCATCCTTCAAGAAAAAGGAATACGATTTCAGGTACACAAGAACGAAATAACTGATCGACTGAAATGTTTACTGCTTTTACTAAATTAGGCAATTTCCTCGTTACCTAATTTTTTTTACAAGCAATGAATATCAATCAAAACAAAAGGCCCCTCTGATCTCGCTAAAGTTAAAAGACGAGTTATTTATCCTCAATCATCAAAATCCAAGTTGGCCAAAACCGCCCTGAATGTCCAAATAGATTCATTTAAAAACTTTAATGATTCCTATAACTAGGAATAGAGAAAAAGGACAGTTATTTTAAACATTCACTACAGGTTGCTTACTATATTTCTAATCTCCATTCAGACATGTATTGCGTATCTTAAGAGTTATTCTTACAAATCATAATAATTACAGACATAATAAATATACGCGTTAATAACATCATTCGTTTTGGTACGATATAAAAGGAACACGGGAAAGAAGGGATTTATAGTTTTACAGTCTCCAAGGTTTTCACAATTAACAGATTTTTGTAACCCTTACAACTATATTTTTTCTCATTAATACATTCTACACAGCAACATAAAGAGTTTTCACTTTCATAGTTAACGCAAAGATTCAGTTACATTAACTCAGTTTCGATTAAAGAATACATATTTACAAAAAATTGGATGTATGTTAATTTTTCAGCGTGAACTGCTTACTCTAGGAGGGACTGACTGCAAAGACGAGACACCATACAGGTCACTGCCCCATTCACGATAAACACCTAGACTATATAGAAGGTTCGACAGAAGTGCCTTGAAACAAAAAAAAAAACTAACTCTATTCCCCCTCACCACCAACCGCCAAAGCCATTTACACAAACCTATTCATCTGTGTCTTGCTAGCACTCTAACGCTTCCTGGATACAGAGGCCATTCCTGTCCAATACTTCTTTCTCCCCACCTACCCAGCCGTTTCCAAGTCATTCTTTCTTCCTACCACTGCACGCTTCAGAATTTAACACTATTTTCGCCAAGCTTTAGTTTCTACTGTTTTCAAGTCACATACATCTCCAAGGATTCTGAGTCATCCTTCACCTACATCACCCTTTTTACCTCTTCTAGAAATCTACACAATTCTGGTCCTTTCAGTTCTCCTTAAGCCGTATATACTACTAAAACTTTTCATCTTAACAGATTCAGCCTTTTTAACTTCATTCATGTTTATCATCTACACCTCGTTTACAAAGAGGAGAGCTGGCTTAAGAATTCCTTAATAAAGTCCAACATTAAAATCACAGTCACTTCGTGTTCCTTTCCAGTCTTCTGTACATGTTCGGCTAAATCCTTGCTTCACCTGTGAAATCACTCACTTTTTCTCTCATCCTGCGATCATCTGTTATATTTATTCCAAAATGCCTAAATGAATCAGCACCTTCCATTCTTTAACAATCCACATTAACATTCATTCCTTAATTTTTCTAGTTTACAGTCTTTTTCTTGCTCACTTTCACTCTAAACGTTCTTCTCTTGCAAAATTTCCAACCCTTTCACTTCTTTCTGCTGCGGATCTCTCTTTCTCACACACATGATCTTAGGAAGAGGAAAAACGTGAGTCACTTCACACACACACAGCACACACACACACACATA
>NC_089752.1:48219174-48224174 GCF_040412425.1 Macrobrachium rosenbergii | reverse complement strand
AGTAACTCTTTTCCATTAACAGATCACGATTAAAAATCATGCCTTGTACGGTTATGATGGCACATGCAGAGATTCATAGATAATTTATATACTGTTATATAAAAATACACTTTAAACATGCACAATATGACGTCATTTTAATTTTAATGGTACCGAAATAATATATGAAATTAAAATGTAAAAATAAAAACAACAGACAAAAACAGACAATCTTCATTTCAGTATTTCACAACTGTTACACCGCCAAATAGTGCCAAGGTGAACACTATCTTTAGTTGCATAAAATAAATGCAATTGGTGAACGATACAAGCCTGTAACTATTATTCAAAATAACTGACATGTTCAAAAGGCGGTATGTACGAGTACTGCTACAACGCGCAGGTACAAGAATTCAATGAATTTCACTGATTACAGCTTCGATTATAAAAGCAAGGTCCACGGTGGGGCTTAACGGAAAAATCAACGTGGGGCACGAAAGTTTAATATAGAAGATATAAACCCCACTGCTCATCCTTCACAATTATAGCCTATGGTATGCCAAAGAAATTATATAAAATAACTATGCCAAAGATATAATATAAAATAACCATAAAATCAGTAAAAAAAAAAAAAAGCCAACGTCACTCATCTTAGTGATGAGTACTACCTGGCTACCAAAGTCAAGGTATGTCATTTACAGCAGTGTTTGCCTCTCTGTTGGTTGGTCAGAGTCTGGAGATCCACACCAAGATTCCTACTCCCTTTCGCACATTACACATTACCCCACAGAAGTCCAGAACGCCATATGAAAAGAGCAAGTGCTGGCATAAATCCGGTTTAATCTATGCCAACACCCGTTTCTTTTGTGACACACTACTCAGTCTGCTCGGAGCTTTATTTTTTCTACGACTAAAACGTGGAACAGTTTGCCTGGTTCAGTTGTGGAATGTTTTGACCTCCAAATGTTTAAGCGATGAGCAAATTCAAATCTTTCTTCTGACGTCTCCTGAATTCCGCTGTATCGGTTTTATTTTCTATTCCCTTATATATATTTATTAATCACCTTTTTCTATAAATTGTCTTTTTCTGCTAGATGATTTCCCTTAGGAGCCAACTTGAGTTTATAATCTTTTGACTACCTCTATTTACGGGTTTTCAGCTGAAGATTTAAAGAAAGAAAGAAATACTGACTTTCGCAGTACTGGTGGCGAAAGTGTGTAAAAATATATTTTTGCTTCATGCTACATTCCCTGCTTTCTAATGACTCCCCATTGCTGCATTAAACAAAATACATAAGTAGAATTGCTTAAATATCATTACTGCTTTACTTATGCACCCAGTAACATTTTGGTTAAACTGTAATAAATAACATCTGGCCTCTATTACAGTGTGATTTTTAGAGTAAAAATACAAATTTTCTATTAAATTGAAGTAACTATCTCCAAGTAACTTTATGTCTTACTGAAACTGGGTGCACAAAGATAAGTTTGCTGCAACCAGGGGGGAACGGTGTAAAAAAGATTAATACACATTTTTAATATTCGTTAATTATATTTACCACATGCCAATGATAACATTTGAATGTCGTGAACGAAACAGCTATAATGTAAATGTGAAAAAAAATTATTAAACTGAGGATATTAAATACCATGGCACAAAGATTACAGGGTAATATGTTTAATAAATTCATTTAACATAACTTTCGGAATTAGCAAATAGTTAACGTAATCTGAGCTCTTACAGTCATGGAAATCAGCACTTGCTTTCCTAACTTTGTAAATATGATTCGAGTTAAGCTGTTAGCTTATAATGACTTCCCGAAACATCTCTTGCTCGAGAGCACTATAAACACCATGAAATGAATCTGTATAATCCTTGAGACGCGTTCTCATACTTGAAAATTATTCCAGTCAAGGCTAATTTTGCCTTAGAAATGTCACTATAACATAATATATAAAATATGTAAGTTCTTAGTTCGATGTTTTCTTGTCACTAACACTAAAAAGGTAAAGCAATAGTTATTAGTGCAAATTTATATAGAGCACTAGAGATCTCTAACTGTAATTTGTACGGCAGCAGAAGAAATTTATTTCAGAGCTAAGGATAAAAAAGCCAATATATTAGCGAACCTAACTTTTTCGAATCATTAGCTTCAACTTCGTTGGCAAAAAGACGCCAGTAATTTCCTTCTCGGCGGAACTTCAGTTTCCAAAATAAAAGAAAAGTTCGAATAGAACGGTCACATCTGTTCTTGGAGGATTACATGAAATGTTAAACATATCTCTAAAATCCTAAATATCTACGATTAACTCAACATTAACGAATTAGCCTAAGTGTACTTAAATGCATACATACATACATACATTGAGAGAGAGAGAGAGAGAGAGAGAGAGAGAGAGAGAGAGAGAGAGAGAGAGAGAGAGAGTCCTTCGTATTTAACTGACTTTTCAATACACTTTACTTCCCAGTTCGTAAATTAGGAATCACATTTGATATCAATAAGCTATTATGAAGGCCCACATACTTGCAATAATAATGATGACGTTCTAACCCTAAAGAAAGGAAAATATACATGAAGATACAGATGCGGTGCCTTATTTCCAAGAGAGAGAGAGAGAGAGAGAGAGAGAGAGAGAGAGAGAGAGAGAGAGAGGGTATTACTAGAAATTTAAATAACGCTTAAGAAGGTAAAACAGAAACGCCTTCGAAAAGACAAATGGGACAACCAAAGAATGACGGCTCACTTGCTGACAAGTGGCCTAACTAATAGGAAAGGAGTAATAGAATTATTGTCCTCAACTTTTTATCAGAGGAGGATCATCTGTCGACAATATGAAAATTCAATTTGGAATCTGGACTTCAATAGTACCTATACATCACGGACAGATATGAAAAATGGTTCTGATATTAGCCTCTTTCCTTAAGTGACTATAAAATAGTACTGTTAAATTTCTGAGAGTGAATTTTATACAAGGGATGACACTGTAGCCCATTTCCATAACCCCACCCCCACCCTCTCACAAATGGACAGTAATCTATCTCGCAAAGGACAATGGACAGTAATACATCTTACACTGGACAATAATCATAACATTGGCTACGGAGGATTCTTTTTTTCAACCCAGTAATTCTTAGAGATCATGTAGCCAATTAATCATTCATGATAAATCTTAAGATGCCCCTTTGTTGGAAATTCGGTCAAAATACTATGATCGGCATATATATATATATATATATATATATATATATATATATATATATATATATATATATATATATATATATACATATAAATATATATATGTCATATATATATATTATATATATACAGTATATATATATACATATATATTATATATATAATATATATATATATATATATATATATATATATATATATATATATATATATATATATATATATACATATATATATATATATATGCCGATCGTAGTATTTAACAGGAATTTCAACAAAGGTTACTAGAAATTTATCTTCAATGATATATATACAGTATATATATATATATATATATATATATACATATACATATATAATGCATGTTTATATACATACATACAGAAATATATATACACACATATAGCCTATATACTCGAACATAGGAAAATACATCATGATAACTTTTTGTACTGAAAATGCTCTGATTAGGGGGACTGAACGCTTCGAGTTTCCTATCAACTTCCCTCGTGGCTCAAAATAATTAATCTGTTAATTATAGTTACACAACATTCTCGAAATCTACATGCTCATGTATATGTTCATATACTTGTAAAGGATAAAGGAATGATATACAGCATATCGACAACACCATATCTAAATTAACCTCTAATATTCCTATTGAAAATAGTTGATAAGAAATTTCATAATGAGGATGTACAACAGTGGCTGGGTATGTATGTTCTTAATGCCAAATAATTGTTATTAAAATTCCAAATTACATGTACCCTCAGATTATTAATGTTCCCGCTCTCATTAGCGCAATTACTTCTCTGCTTTCAGCTGAGAGTGAGTCCTTTTCAACTGCATTAGCAAGGAAGGCAAGCACATCACCAGATGGGACTGTTGCATCAAATGATGGGGCATCAGAATTGATCGAGTTCACAATTTCCTATATATTAAATTTCAGCTTTATTAATCTCTGTAATTTCTGAGTGATTTCTCCCTTATCCTAACACACTGCCTCATTATACTTAGTATTTCTTCTACAAAACTCCCTAATTCATCCGCAAACTTATTTCCTCTTTCCATGTATAATACTTCATGTTTTCATGAGTTTTTTTTTTCTTTCATTCGACAACTGCATTACTTACTCTGACATATTCGTTGTTTCTGCAAATTCATCATCAGCAAACTTTAACACAATTTTTACCTGCCCTGAAACAATTCCATTACTATGTCCCCTGAGTCTTTATTATAATGAAGATCTTTACGTCAAATCATTATCAATATTACAGTGACCCTCGTATTCTGAGAACCTATTAAACATTTGAAACAAGTTCACTTGCTTACATCATTAATAAACAAATATATATATTTGTGTGAGTATGTGTGTGTATCTGTGTGTGTGTGTGTGTATACCAGTACAGTGTTTAACACTATGAATCCAACTGCGCAAGGAAGTTGCTAAAATACATTTATATATTAATGGTGCTGCAAGCAAGTGAATTTGTGTCAAGTGTTTGGTGATGTTCTCAGAATATGAGAGCCTTTGTAACGTCGATTAAGATTTGATGTAAAGATCAAAATCATAATAAAGGTTCAAGGGACACAGTTACAAATTATTTCAGTCCACCGAGAGCCGTTTGAACGTTATCAAATATAGTCTGACATCAACCTTGTCAAATAAAGGCTTACATCAACGTTGTCAAATATAGTCTGACATCAATCTTCTCCACACAAAGGTCAAGAGTTATAAGGAATTAATTTTGCAAGAAACTTATGACTTTCTGGCAGCAATAAATGTCCAGTATCTCAAACGCCTCTTTCGACAGACTTTAT
>NC_089752.1:48194174-48214174 GCF_040412425.1 Macrobrachium rosenbergii | reverse complement strand
CTGTTATCATCATATTTATTGCAATGTAAAAACACACAGTAAACGAAAAATACTGTAGATAGACGCGCGCGCTCTCATACATACATACATATATATATATATATATATATATATATATATATATATATATATATATATATATATATATATATATATATATATATATATATATATATATATATATATATATATATATACACACACATATATATATATACACATATAAATATGAGTGTGTGTGTATAACTGAATCACGAAGATATGGAAGGTAATGAGTGTATATAAAGAGATATATATATATATATATATATATATATATATATATATATATATATATATATATATATATATATATATATAAAATAACAGTTCCTCGTTGGGAGGGTGGGTTCCGTTCTCAGCTAGCACTCTGCTGGCCGCGAGTTCGATCTCCAACCGTCCAACGAAGAATAAGAGGAATTTATTTTTGGTGATAGAAATTCATTTCTAGCTATAATGTGGTTCGGATTCCACAATAAGCTGCAGGTCCCGTTGCTAGATAACCACGTAAACTAAGTGTAATCCTTCGGGCCAGCCCTAGGAGAGCTGTTAATCAGCTCAGTGGTCTGGTTAAACTAAGCTATACTTAACATTTTTTTGCCATATAATAACTAACCATTCATACATACATATGCATATATATATATATATATATATATATATATATATATATATATATATATATATATATATAATAAACACATGCCAATAAAAGGTAAAAAAAAAAGAATTTAATTGAAGGCAACAGTATCTATACCTTATCGCAAAACATATTCGCAAATTTAATGAGATATTAAAGATACATAAACCTCATTTGCATCGTGGAACTCCAATAAATTGCCTTTCCAACAACATACATATTTCACTATTAATTACACCAGCTATTCCGCGTTAAAGCATAAGGTAGCATGAATGATTGTTTATGACTGTACATAGAGAATTGTCTTAGTAATATAATTATTTAATTGGGTTGTGTAACTTGTTTTTAAGCTCAATTAATCACTGAAGAATCATTTCTGAGATTTAATTTATTGGTGGATTAAAAAAATAAGTTTTTAAGGAGATACGGTTAAAATGCCAGGATGACGTGAGCAAAAATTAAGTTTTATATTTAAAATTGTGAAAAATATTTGCACAAAATAAGGTAATATACTATGGATTTTTTTCTTGGAGGCATGGCATACTGTGATGAACTGCATTTCAAAGGATATATACACATTATTGTTATTTCTGTCTGCCATTTCACAGTAAGTCATTGCTTATGATATGGCAATTGCTTTCATGGCATGGAGACAAGACCAATGACCATTTCACCTTTAATAAATTTTTTCCCAACATTTACTAACATTACGGAATCATCGAACTTGAACAAGCATCGTTCATACCGATATAAGGACAATGCGACGGCAATATTACTCATATTTCTGCGTCAAGTGCATACTGTAAGTGATATAAAGACGATTCAATGGCCAAGTTATTTAAGTTTCAGCGTCAAGTATGCACATAATGTATTTGATATAAGGACAATTCAAAAGCATTTAAAATTCAGCGTCAAGTATTGTACGTAATGTAATTGATATACGGACGATACAATAGCTAAATTACTGAAATTTCGGCGTCAAGTATCGTACGCAATATAACTGATATAAGGACGGTGCAATAGCTAAGTTACTTAAATTTCAGCATCAAGCGTAATGTAATTGATATATGCACTATTCAAAAGCAATATTATTTAAATTTCAGAGCCAAGTATCATACGTAATGCACTTGATGTACGGACGCTGCAACAGAAACATTATTAAAGTTTCAGCGTCAAGTATCGTACGTAATGTAATTGATATAAGGACGAAGCAACAGAAAAATTTCTAATGGCAAGTATCGTACGTAATGTTTCTGAAGGCAAGGTTTTCTTCCAGACTAGTAAGACAGATAAGCTTTAAAAATCCTTTGCTCTTACGTTGCCCAAATTGAAATCAAGCAATACCCAATAAATACCTCGCTCATGGAATGAATCCGGGGGATTTTGCCGTGCAATGAGACTTAAATCCAAGATCCATGGCCATTAAAGGAGCGGTTTCACCTTCCTTCCATGCTCCGACCCATGAGGCAATCTGCCCTCGAGTATTATGGAGAGCTGGTGTTGGCAAGATTCATCCAGGGTACAATGAGGACGAAAGCCTTTTTCTTTTTATAAAACATACAAACAAACAGACACAACGACAGACAGACAGACAGACAGACACGCGCGCACATATACGCGCACACACACACATTATATATATATATATATATATATATATATATATATATATATATATATATATATATATATATATATATATATATATATATATATATATATATATATATATATATATATATATATATATATATATATATATATATATATATATAAAGTTCAAAATGAAAACGACTGTGTGCCAAGTGCTACTTCGTCTTTTTCATTTTGAACTTTCCAAATGGTTTGAACTAATAAAAACAAAATCACGCGCTTACTTTGTGATTTCTTAGTATATATATATATATATATATATATATATATATATATATATATATATATATATATATATATGTGTATATATATATATATATATATATATATATAATATATATATATATATATATATATATATATATATATATATATATATATATATATATATATATATATATATATATAACACTATTTCTCTTGTTCCATCCGACGGCGGGACTCGGAGCTCTAAAAATAAGAAAAGATCATCGGCAGCTAAATCTCTGAGACGAGGTCACGTCTTCAACAAACGATGGTCTTCGTTTCGTGAAACGTTATAAGATTATGTAAATGTTTCCTGGAGTTCAGATTACTTTGTCTCCAATGATGTTCTTTGCTTGTATATGCGCCATTATTAGGAAATTGTTTCAGGTTTATTTTTAATTTTCTATCGTTGTTATTGCTGCAAAATAAAGATCCTTAACAATGTTTATCCTGCATACTTTTGGATGTGTTGTCCGTCATGAGTTGATTACTATCATCATTATTAATGAAAATAACCGAATACTGACATTTACATAAAACAGAGCTAAAAGGCCTTTAACTTAAAAATCAACCTTTTACAGTCTAGCATGGTTAATATGAAAATAAAGCGAAGACAATAACAAATGATAATAAGTAAAGTAAGCAACAAACATAAATAATATTATACAGAAATATAAACAACGGTGCGAACAGACTGCCGAAATAGTGATGTTCATAAAAGACTGACTTGGGCGGTAAAGATTGGTGATATGTAAACTCGTCTTATGTGTCAATATCTCATCACATTTTCTTCTTAAAGAGAGTAAATCATTCCAAAAGTAACAGGGGAAAACACTTTCACGGGTGTAGCTTACACTCTGAAGTGAAGTCCTTGCTGATAGAAATGTATAAATCAATAATTTTCTTAGTTATTGTATATAACAAATAAAATGATTAAGCCCATATGCAATCGTAACAAAGCTATTGATCTTAATAAGGGAAAACTGATCAGGCAAATAACTGAAGTTATATTTTCAACTAACTTTAGACCACTCTAAGGGTATGTAAAATGAAATAAATATATGAGAAATTTTTGCGTACCAAGAAAAACCTCAATTGGTCACTTAAGATCCGGGACTGAGAGATTAAACTGAAAGAACCAAAGAGCTGCCATATGTTGATGGCTACCTGCCATATGTTCCTGATCCAAATTCTGAAAGTTTTCAACCAAATCTGAGAAGCATTATAAGATCGTCTGATAAAAAACAACAGATTCGTTAAGACCAAGACGTTGCCAAGTTTCTTCTTTGTCTTCACTCGCGATTCTCAAAATATAAGACTGAACAAAGAATTTTTTATTTAATATGTAAAAAGCACCAGTCAAATAAAATATAACCAACTCTAAATCCAAAAACCTATTCAGATGCTCAACCAATACAAAAACTTTAAACAGTTTTGAAGCAAATCTTACTAAACATTCAACATGTAAGCTAAGAGACCCACACCTTTCCCATTCACAAAAAAAAAAAAAAAAAGATTGCTTCCATACTTAATTCCCCCTCATGCCGAGTGTTGTCTTTATAAAATATGCAGCAACAGATTCCATCCAAAGGGACCCCACCTTCTAACTTCAAGCTCTGCGAAAATCCGCTAAGTGGTTCGACGTAGAGTTGCGGCGGATGGATGTTAAAAAAAAAAAAAAAAAAAAACTACAGGAGATATTCTGTTTTGATAACTTTTAAGTTCTTTGCTTGTATATGCGCCAGTATTAGGAAACTGTTTCAGGTTTATTGTTTATTTTCTATCATTATTATTGCTGCAGCATAAAGATCCTTACCAATGTTTATCCTGCATACTTTTTAATGTGTTGACCATCATGAGTTTATTATTTCCACTGTGAAAACAGCCTATAAGAACTGAAAGTGATCGTTCTAAAAAATAGTTGGTTTGTGAACTGGGGTGCACAGCTACTATTTGTTTTCTATATATTCATAAGCATTCAGTAATCAGGTTCTTCACTAGGCCTTAATTTTTTACTTATCCTCTTTTCTTTCCAATTTTCTGTCATTAACCATAAACACCAATCAGCATATTTAAAATACCTTAATTACCTTCCTATGTTTAACTATTCACTTGAAAGTATTCCTCAAAAGTTTATTCTCTTTTCTGTTGGATATGCACGTCCCCTAATGGCCACAGCGTAATGAAGCATGGATTATTTCTTTAGCTTAGATCCTCAGTACCATGTTTTCACTGAACACATCACCTTAACGATCAAATTTCAATGCATGTTCATTTTCATCTCCCTTACTGCTTTACTGTATGCCTACACTTGTAACTAATAATCGCCATTCTCCTACCCCCTTCATCCAACTTTATTTCAACATCAAGCTCGTTTATCAGCAGCACCTTGTATTGTTTCTACATCAAAGTACATATATGAAATGAAAAAATTATCGTTGCTAACTCCGCCTAACAAATGAGATGGTGAAATAATGGCAGCTAATTCGAAAAATAAATGCAATGGAAGAAAGATAGCGGCTGCTTCTATAAATTCGCGTTTCCAAACAAATTTTATGAATGAAGCTAAAATGAAGAACGAGGCGAATCACAGACCGACGAGATAAAATGGGAGTTGTAAAGATGTGCTGAGGACAGCAAAGTTGGAGACCATGTCAAGACTGATAAGACAAACATTACAACTAAAAATGAAACGTAGGTGTTAAAATACGCATTAAAGAAAATAAAAACAAATGAGAGATACTCATTAGGCGTACCGTACGCGTATATTAAATTTCGTGTGGAAAGTTTAATTGGGGTTTTCGAAACAAAGCACGAATCTCCTCTCTCTCTCTCTCTCTCTCTCTCTCTCTCTCTCTCTCTCTCTCTCTCTCTCTCTCTCAAAGCATCACGAAGAAGCCCATAAAACACTAGGCCACAACTGTTGCACAAAATTGGCTCCAGCATCTTGGTTTCTGAAGGACTTGAATAAATAAAGGGGAATAGTGCATTACGAGTAAGCGCGAAATAGGTCCTACTGATGGGGCTTCTTATTGAAGCTATCAAGTGAAAATGAAGCTACGTAAGTTTCAGTAAGGAGGGTTTCAGCTCTGAGACTCCTTTTCTTTTCCGTGGAGCTGCTCCCCTTTTGGGGAAATCTCTTTGCTGGAATATACATCTCGCAATGGAGACGTGCATATATGAAAGTATAATATATAAATAAACATATGTATATACTGTATATATGTATATATATGTGTGCGTGTATATATACATATACATATATACATTATATATATATATATCTATATTATATATATACATATGTGTGTGCAAACTGCATAATTTTACTTAAATACACAAGCTACGAGAAAAAAAAAATGAGATTTACAAAAATGTTTATCATAACATATTTGCATCTGCATGTGTGATATATAAACATACATTCTTATAAATATAAGTGCATATTTTATACAAATTTTACATAGCGTACAAAGGCAGAGAAAAAATAAATAAAGAAAAAATATATAAAAGAGCGTTTACAAAGAAAACGGATATCTCTTTTCGTTGCTTCCTTAGACCGCGTTCTTTTTTCTCCATCACTTTCAACCCTACATCCCAAGGGAAGGGAATTGGAGTATTGGTTTTTATCCCGTTCTTCCCTGGCTCAGGATAAAAAAAAAAAAGGGGTGGGGGGGGAGTTAAGTAACTGGCTCTCTGTCTCTAAGACTCTGTCCCTTCCTCAGAAAACGGATACGACTTTCCACTGAAATTGAAAATAATGACAAAAGAGAAAGAAGATTCTCTATTTAGAATTTAGCTTCTGTTTCGAACTGAAAGTGTTCTAAAAACAAAATGATATATAAAAAAAGATGCTCAGTTATATATCCTGTTTTAAACATAAAACATCTTTCATTAAAATACAAAACGTGATACTCCATCGCAAAATGCAATTTTGTCACAGAAGATGCATCACTTGAGAATGACCAAATGAAAGACACTTCATCCCACACCTTCTTGTTTATGAAGAACGTTCCATTTAATGGAAATAGAATACATATAACAAAGTGGAAGGATATACCCAATCCAAGAACAAGCAAGAAATAAGTAAATATGCGCCAAAGTTTCTTCGGCGCAATCGATTTTCTGTTCTGCCAGTACAGCGTATGATCAAGGCCACCGAAAATAGATATATCTTTCGGTGGTCTCAGTATAATGCTGTATGAGCCGCGGCCCATGAAACCTTAACCACGGCCCAGTGGTGGCCTATCCTCTATCGTTGCCAATAGCACGATTATGGCTAAATTTAACCTTAAATAAAATCAAAACTACTGAGTCTAGAGGGCTGCAATTTGGTATGTTTGATGATTGGAGGGTGGATGATCAACGTACCAATTTGCAGCCCTCTAGCCTCAGCAGTTTATAAGATCTGAGGGCGGACAGAAAAAAGTGCGGACAGAATAAAGTGCGGACAGAGCAAATTGCGGACGGACAGACAAAGCCCCCACAATAGTTTTCTTTTACAGAAAACTAAAACGCTGAGTCTTTTAAATGAAAACAACAACAAATGCCAGAAAGGAACAGAGAAAAAGAAGAAGCAGCGACAAGGCAAAATGTCCCAAAAGACTCACGCAGGCGAAAGCTCCTTTCCGCATTAGCCTCTTACAGCCACCTTTCTTGAATATATGAAGAGCTCGGAGAATCTATAATGCAGTACACAGTATATGCGAATCCTACCCTTTACTCGAAAGAAGGAGTGGGGAGAAAATGGAAAGGGAGGAAGGGGCGGGGGATAAAAGGAATCCAACCGACCGAAATAGACGAAGTCAATGACAAAACGGCTCTTTGCGAGTCCACTAATAACAGCAATTCAATATTCGTATATTGCCTCTCGGTTCAGAATGGGAGCCGCTCGCGGCCCGAACTGGTTTTAGGCCAGAACTATGCTTATTCAATAATGAGATTTCAAGAGTGATGATTTTCCTATAGCTATGAGATTAAATTGCACTTAGCCACACATCTATCGGTAACATTTATTACCACTTTCTATCTGGTAAAATTAATATACATGTATACTGCAAATAACGATTAAATGAGTGGATTTTGCTCATTTTAGCCTCGAACATAAGGAACTTCAGTATCCACATTACGCATGCATGTATGCAGACGCGTAAAATGTGCTAAAAATAAAAGGACATACTAAATACATGCACACACAAACATTATATATATATATACATATATATATATATATATATATATATATATATATATATATATATATATATATATATATATATATATATATATATATATATATATATATATATATATCGCGAAAGTTCACAAACATTGCGCTTCATTGAAGATGATTTTCTTCTTCACTGGTTCTTATGAAGCTACAGTATAAGTCGTATTTCCAATGGCTGATTCTGTTGTTATACCATCTTGTTTACCAAACCTGCGTTATTCTGGTCGTCAGAATTTCGTATCACTTTTCTTTTAAATTTGCCGAGACAGTCAGCACAAACTCTGAACAGGTACGTGCGTGTAGTTTTGATCAGTTCTTGAATGAAGAACTGTTCATACATTTCACTATAAGAATCTGTTTTTCTGACTTGTTTCTTTATTCTGTGAATATAACCAATGTACGCTAGTTTTGATGACACCTGTAGATTTCTCAATGGGAAAAATAAATATGATCGACAAAAACTAAAAATTTATATATACTGTATATATATATATATATATATATATATATATATATATATATATTAAATATATATATACAGTATATATAAATTGAGAAATCTACAGGTGTCATCAAAACTAGTGTGCATTGGTTATATTCACAGAATAAAAGAAACAATTCAGAAAAACAGATTCTTATAGTGAAATGTATGAACAGTTCTTCATTCAAGAACTGATCAAAACTACACGCACGTACCTGTTCAGAGTTTGTGTTGACTGTCTTGGCAAATTTAAAAAAAAAGTGATACGAAATTCTGACGACCAGAATAACGCAGGTTTGGTAAACAAGATGGTATAACAACAGAATCAGCCATTGGAAGTACGACTTATAGCTTCATACGAACCAATGAAGAAGAAAATCATTTTCAATGCAGCGCAATGTTTGTCGAACTTTCGCGGACACATGGATGATGTAATTATTAGAAATACCGATGCTTACTTTCTTTGAAGGAGTCACTGGGAAGACAGAAGCTTACTTTCTTTCGGAGAAGCCGACCTCAATTTCTTTTTGAGAGGAGCAACAATGCTACCCTTCCGTTCTTAGAGTTCCTTTTGCGAAGCGGTACCACATCCGCTTAATTATGTAAGACAACTGGCTACGCAATCCAGTGTCTAAATGGCCACGGATTTAGCCTTACTAATTACTCTCATTCCTCTAGGCAGAACACATTTTCCATCACTACGTCTGATACTGGCCCTCGCCATCACTGTTTGGAATTTGTCAACACGAACCCATTACTTTTCGAAAGCTTTATCGTTGGTAAAAGCAACAGATTAGGCTGGTGTACAGCAAATAGTTTGCACGCGAAAAAAATTAACTTTTTAAAAATTACATTGTTCTACTACTTGGAATTCTTATTTTGTTTCATTTTCTCCACGAAGGAATCAAAGGAACATCCTCTAATCAATCAAATTGGCACACCTGTTGTCTGCACTCAACACGCACTTGTCGCTCTTTCCTAAATGTATATCTTTGTACACTAATCTTGTGGACTGAGAATATCGCCGTCTTATATGTGGCCATATAACACCAGACAGGGCATGGAATTCCAAATACATTTATGAACTCCGAACCTCCTAGGTTGACCCGTTGAGTGACTTCCTATTTCTCTAAATTAAAAATATACTTCCCAATTTCGTATTAACTTAGTTCTCCTTGTAATTTATAATTTACTTACATTTTATCTATTCATTTATTCATTTGTTAATCTATTTCTTCTTTTCTAATAACATTTCTTTTCTTTCTGTATTTCCTATTACCTTCAGTAACTTCTTTCAAAGCTTTGAATTTCATGTCAGTGGCCCCTCTGGGCTTCTTCCACATGAACAGGGTTCATCTCCTGAATAATAATAATAATAATAATAATAATAATAATAATAATAATAATAATAATAATAATAATAAGTTGGTAGAAGACCCTCTTTTATGCATGTGGTGTTGAAATGATTGCTGCATTAGCTGCATTCAGTTTATATACAGTTTTCTCTATCTTTCTGTTAATTGTATTTTCAGCGTTACCTTCAATAATAATAATAATAATATTACCAAAGGTGTTATTTGGATACAGTTTCCACCTCCCGCCACATTTTTATTTTCTCCTAGGCCTAGTCCACATAAAGGCATCAACTATCAAGTTTATGCAAAACTTGGATAGGATAAGTCTTACAGCGAGACAAGAAATTTCACAAAGACAATTTCTCACTTCGCTGAGCAGAAAAACATCACAATCACATGCCATTTTGTTAAGGAATATAATATAAAATTTTCGTCCAGAGCATCTCTTTGTCGCACCAAAATGATATGAAAAGTACAATCCTATTTGTTTATGCGCAGTTCAACACACTACCTTCTATATGTGTATATACGCAAATGGACACACTACCTTACACTCAAATTGGTTGGAGTCACCAAACGCATTCATAAGGTGGTTACGAAACAGCACCATTTGGTAGGCTTCTCCAGCGACCTGTTACCCCGCCCTAAAGTTATATCCGCTCACTCTCTGGCCCTGCTGTAACCCATTACGTCCAAAACCCTAATCTAGGGGTGTGTTACAGTACAAGTTTTAGTAGCGTTTCTTTTTTTCGTGTTCTTCCAGTCCCCTTCTATCTGGCTACGGAGTCAACACAAAGATGGAAGAGAACGGCTCGAAAAAATATTAAATTTCTGTCCTTAGCGCTGATTTTTTGGATGCAGTTCCTCCCCGTGTCCATCTCTACAAAGGTCACGAAGTGACCGTACGTGTTATTCATCTAAGTGATACATGGCATTTATTGTTGATTCATCCGAGTACTGCCAAAAACCAACGTTGATAGACGATTTTTACACAGAGGTTTCTTCCACAGTTCAACAGTTACAGTGTGAATCTGATATCGATTGGAAGACCAATGACGTGGAGCAAGCAGCTCGTTCCCAATCAATGGAGTGTGGAAAAACCGACAACATCCACAACGAACAGAGAACCAGCTGATAACAATGCCAGGAATGATCTCCATGTGGGGAGAACAAATGGACGTGGAAACATAAGCCTGTTGTTAGAAATTTGGAAATGCTATAAACACTACCATGCCGTCCCTTTCTTGGCAAAGTGTCTAATATGCATTTTTAAAATATTTTGAGATATCTGTACCAACGGCAATATTATTATTGATCTCCTGTTCCAGAAAAATACCAAGTTTGTCTCGCTCACCATACATCCTAGATGGTGAGGGAGACAGACTTGATACTTTGCTGAAACAAGACGTCAGTGATAAAATCACCGTCGATACAGATAACTCAAAATATTTTAAAAATGCGTATTAGACACTCCGACAAAAAGAGGACGATGTGAGGGCTCTCTAAGACCTACAGTTTGAGGTGGGATCTTGCGTTGTGCCTGAGAATTTGGCAGATAGTTACACCAGTCAATTTTTAACTCCTATAAACTTCAGTAACTTTTTCCGTATTTTTATTACAGGATCCCGTGAAAGCGTTGGCATTAAACGTTCTAGATCCTTATGACCTTTCGAACGAAATGTCGTAAATTGTTAAGACAAATCCTCTTTGACGACCAGGAAGCATCGTAAAATGTCACATTTCACTGAAATATGACACTGATCCTTTCCACTTTTATCCCCGAAGGGAATGAGGGTCAGATCATTCCATGCTTCTTTGACATTCAGCTGGATAAACGTTCCGGGAAAATTTTCTCTTATGGAAAGGGCTGAAACGTACGGGAACTGACGTCAGTGGGGCCATAAAAAATTATTTGAGTCTCCGTTGCATCGACAGTACACAACAGATTTCGGTAACAAAAATGGAAGCTGAAAGAGATAATGAATTGTTGATATGTTGCACAGGTAGCGCCATCCATTAAAGAGTAATTTTCAATGATTATTCAATAAAACGATACATATTTTCATACATTACTCATTGGACATGGGTCATAATTTTATATATATATATATATATATATATATATATATATATATATATATATATATATATATATATATATATATACACACACATACATACATACATATATATATATATACACCACACACATCAATGGCTTAGGTCGCAGCTTAACAGATAATGTCAGCTCGTTAATAGTATCATTATCAATGAATAATTATTGAACGATTTTGCGAGAGCGCAAAGGGATTCAAAGGTACCGTAACACAATCGGAATAAAATTGCATTTCCATCATTGTGCCCTTATTATGGAGCAAAAACTCACTATCAGCAATTTCACTACCCTTCTTTCTCTCTCTCTCTCTCTCTCTCTCTCTCTCTCTCTCTCTCTCTCTCTCTCATCAGTCACTTTGATTCCCCTACATGAGAAATGAAATCAGCCTTGATTTATTGCGTTCTGGCGATCCAATAAAAAGAAGAGCAACAATGGCCTCACACAGGAAAGACAAGAAATATCTCCAAGAGAAAATGACAGGTATACACTGATGTCAGTTAATGTTTATATGCATACATAATATATATATGTATATATATGTATGTATGTATACACACACAAACATATATATATATATATATATATAGTATATATATATATATATATATATATATATATATATATATAGCCTATATATATATATATATATATATATATATATATATATATATATATATACATATATATATATATATATATATATATATATATATATATATATATATATATATATATATATATATCAACAATGACTCTGAACTACTAGATTTCTTCACATTTTTGGATACGTCCACATGTGGACATAACGAAAAAACCCATACCTCCCTGGTAAGTTTCGAATCCACGCACCAGTAAATTCTACGTCTTATATTTGAGCCTGAATTCAACAGAAGTAAATGTCTAAATAAACTTATGTCCTTTGTGGTTGAGTGGTTAAGGGCAGCTCCTGGTGATCGTGTGAGTGGGTTCGAACCCCACTGAGGATCAAATAAAGTACAGATATATCAAGTAAAAGTAGCAGATTATATATATATATATATATATATATATATATATATATATATATATATATATATATATATATATATATATATATATATATATATATATATGATTATAATGGCTTGTGTACGTGATTCATAATACACACATTACCATCGGTTTCGACTTTATTTCCAAGCCATTGACGAAGGACTGACACAGAGTATTAGAAGTCACAAATATATATACTACAGGAACAGTACTGACGAACATACACAACCATTAGAGACTACATATCCACCCACAGGCCAGTGTCAAGGTAGGAGTGGCCTTCAAAACTCATTTGGCTAGAAATCACAATATACTCTCAGGGGATAATACTGATAAACATACCGACCATAGGCGACAACAGATCCACACCTGACAGATGTCAGGTAGGCGGAGTTTGGAAAAGTCATAAGCACTGCTGCCCCCGTACTGTGTTTACGAATATGATAAGCTTATTTTCATACAACTCTACGGCCTACCTAAAATTTAAACAACTTACAAATTTCTTTTGATATTAAAGGATCAAGTTTATACATCCCTTGACTGATATTCATATTATGGCTGTAACTTTCTTTTATAAAGCTAGATTCAATGATACTCCTTTCCAGTATGTTATTAGAATAATACAATCCTTTTTGCCCCTTCCCAATTGATAGCATGATTGTTCTCACTAACATGTACAAAAACGTCACTGTTCCCTTGTGCATATCTCACACATTTCTTATGCTGTTCTGTTCTCTTTTGCAGTGCTTTACCCGTTTGGTCAATATAAAAGCGGTCACAAGGCTTACAAGAAATTTTATATACACACCATTAGTACTGTCAGGGGAGTTCTTGAAAAGTACATGTTTCATAGTTGTATTGTTCTTAAATGCGACGTTAACACCAAAATTCTTAAGAAGATGGGGGATATCTTTCATAATATTGTTATAAGACAGTACAAGGAAATTTTTTGTGTTGTAAGGTTCTTTTTAGTTTTGATACATAGTCTTTTTTGCCGCTTAAAATGCACTGTTTAATACACTGTCAGGATATTTCAATTTCTTGCCTGAATTCCTAATTTTATTTATTTCCTCATCGATATATTCAGGGCTACATACACGTAATGCTCTTAAAAACATAGATGAAAACACTGATTTTTTAACCTTACTGCTTTGTCATGAATAGAAATGCACATAGGAAGAAATATTAGTGGGTTTTCTATACACACTATATTAAAACCCATTACTATTTCTTCGTATGAGGACATCCAAAAAAGGTAAGCACCCATCATTTTCCATTTCCATAGTGAATTTAATTGATGGTATGGGTATGGGTATGGGAATGGTATGGTATGGTATGGTATGGGTATGGATATGGGTAAGGGTACGGGTATGGGTATCAGTACAGGTATGGGTATGGTACAGATATGGTATGGGTATGGTACGGATATGGGTTATCGTATGAGTATCGGCATGGGTATAGTACGGGTATGGGTACAGGTATAGGGGTATGGTACAGATATGGGTATGGGTATGGAATGGATATGTATGGGTGTAGGTATGGGTATGGGTATGGTACGGGTATGGGTATGGTATGGATATGGTATGGCACCGATATGGGAACTAGAAAATGCGAGTGATAGCAAGCACCTGCTAGTATGTATGAATATATGTGTATATATATATACTCGTATATATATAGTATGTATACATATAAACATATATATATATATATATATATATATATATATATATATATATATATATAAAACTTAGTCACAACAAGTATGAAAATTTGGAAATTGCAGACCAAAACATTTCAAAACAGACAGCCCAATAGCTGTAGCAACCAAAAACAGAACATAAATTATCGCTTATAAAAAACTTCAAGCTACAGAGCCTCTAGTTTCAATGTCTAAGATCCAAATACCATAAAACCTCTCAGTCAAATATCCTATAAGTAACACAAAATATAAATTTTTCAAATGTTATCACTAAATACTCACAATGTAAAGATTATTGTACGATTTTCAAAAGAAAATATCTACAATTTACCAGCAATAATGGTTCTCTTCATAGTGAGATATTTGGGAAAATCTTGATTTTACACCCAATCTCCGCCAAAACTGGGACACGAGGAAACTTTGAAATGAACTGGCAAGACACCCACCCGATTTTTCGTTTTTATTTATTTTTTAGGAAGATTAATCCTCAAACCACATATGCACTTTGGCCTTTCATTACTCTCAATGAAACTAATGGAAAGCGCGTCGCATCCCACGCAAAGTCTTATTCATCCGCATGTACATTAGTGTTAAATATTACAGGTAAAAGATTAAATATTGCTGATAAAACGTGCTCATTCACAAGGAACCTGCTAGAGAGGCCATTTCCTCGCTATATAGGAAAGAGAATATCGAAATGAAATAATGAAAACCAAAATAAAGAACGTCATTGATAAGTGCAATAAAACTTAAGAACGACGATGAAAGGGATAAATGTAATATTTACCTTCCGTCAACTATGTAAGCTCTCTCTCTCTCTCTCTCTCTCTCTCTCTCTCTCTCTCTCTCTCTCTCTATATATATATATATATATATATATATATATATATATATATATATATATATATATATATATATATATATATGCACAATCGCTCATGCAACCACACTAGCAAATATGAGCATACACGCAAATAACGCTTCCCGTTCCAACTCGAACAGAGCAATTACGATGGTCACTGGGTTATTCCAGTTATTCACAATATGGGAATTACAGTTGCAAATTGAGAGGGAAATGAGTTTGAAACGAAAACCAGGACAATTTAAAATCCACATACGGTATTTACTGCAGTTAATAATTTAATGAAGGGGGTCGCCAGATGGAACAAAACAAGAAATGGAAAAGGAGTGAAGATTGGTTTATAGAAGCATGAACAGATTGCTGATGATGAAGAATCAAATAAGCAAGACACATTTTCCTACCAAAGCGGGATATAGTTTTACTGAAAAGGAAGATTCAAGCAGAGGATATAGATATTTTCTTTTATGAAACGTAATGGACATATTCACAAGGGAAGAAAGGAAGATTACGATTTATCTTTTCAGTGTTACGTAAAAGAAAGACGCACACTGGTACAAAGAAAGGAAAAGTTCTTCTCAACATTCAAATCGTGAGAGAAAATAATGGCGATGGCACTGAAGAGGCCTGAAAGTAATTCTTCGTAAAATGTAATCTAAACTGAATGAGCTAGCAAAACTTTAACCAGACATAAATACTTTACAAAATCAGAAGAAAAATCCATTTATAGCAAAAGCTGAGATAAAATGAAAGTATGTGGTAGTTAAAAGTGGTAAAATGTTTTCAACTGAATTCACTCCAGTATCTGTATCTACTGGGAGTTTCTTCATATTCTTTGGTTTCAAACTTTGCATATAAAATATATAAATAACTTCTAACTCATGTGTTTTTTATGTGTGCGGATGAAAAGTCATTGAGATAGCTATATATTTATATATATATATATATATATATATATATATATATATATATATATATATATGTATGTATAGACTCTAATTATACAGTAATGCTGGTTTTCTAATTAGAATAAACCTCAAATGACTGAATCAAGGCATGATGATGTTCGTTCATTGGGCTAATTGCTAATTATATTGATAATTAGCCAAATACGAGGTAATGATCCTCTGTAATTATCTGGTCATGGATGTAACACAGTTATGGTATTTGAAGGATCGCAAGTGTAAATCATACCGTGACGTCTTCATAATTTCGTGCTCAGGGGTAGAAGAGTACCACATGCATATGATAGTTGTAATACTTTGTGCATAAATATTACGACGTATTCATATATAATATTTGTTTTCATTCATGAATATATGTTTACGTTTCAAAGCGAACAAACAACATAGAGATAAACAAATATAGATCTTAGTAATGGTTCATGCCATTTCATATTCAGGTAAGTTCACTAAGTCTGTAGCGGAGGTAAATGCTATAATTCCGTTGGACTTTCGGTAATTTGACTTAAACTGTATTCTGGAATTTGATATGGGCTCAACATTCAAAAATTCTACAGGCAAAAAAATAAATTGATAATGGACTAAGGGGTACCTATAACTCACAAATATATTATAAAATCGAGTATCCTGTATATCACGTCCTCTAATCTCCTTCTCATTAGGTAAAAAAAAATTCAGGTGTAATAACAGTTACCCATAACTAAAAAAAAACCGCCGGTCATAAGCAAGAACTTTGATTTCACATGGGCATCAACTTAGAAGACCCTAAAGATGACCTTTCAGAACTCTTTCATAACATTAATCTTGGTCAATTTTTTTTCTGTGCTTCCAGTGACGTCTGTGGCCCTAGGTTTAATACTGATTTGGTCTTATTTGATTTTATGAAATTTGGGCTGTCAAGTGAAACACTGGGGCACTTTCGGCCGTCCAGCACTTGAGACACTGAAAAGAGGGAGTTGGAAAACAAAGGAGATGAATACAAGGATCTAACGATGGAACTGGGAGAAAACCTCACAATTACACTAAAAAGCAATCGTTGGAGGGGTTGGACAGCAAGATTGAAGAAAGGAAGCTGAAATGTGGTGCAGCTGGGGCCGCAGGGACACTGCAAACACAATTTAGTACTGCCTACAGTGCAACAAGTGAGATGCACAGTAAGAACTAACCCCTACGATGAAGAATCAGGTAACCAGGTGGGCTTGGTTAAAAATCTCAAAATGATAGCTCAGAACAAGGAAACATTTGGACAAGTGAATGTGATAATCAAATACAATGTAACCATGGAAACGATCACATGATACAGCAATATCTGCAATGGAAATCGACAAATAACACATTATGTATACATTCATGACAATAAAACATAAAGTATAACGGTGAGAGAGAGAGAGAGAGAGAGAGAGAGAGAGAGAGAGAATACAGCGAAATCCATAAATTTTCCATCATATTTCCTTTTCAACTCTAAGTAGGATGAGACTAATGAGACTAAATGCTGGAGACTGGGGCGACACCAATCTAACGCAACCCAAGCTCAATTATGTCGCTAGCCATTTCTACTTCACCCAGAAAAGATCCATTAACTCATATTTATATTACCTTTACTATCATACCTTTCGCTTCCGGCCTTCTCTCTCTCTCTCTCTCTCTCTCTCTCTCTCTCTCTCTCTCTCTCTCTCTCTCTCTCTCTGTGGATCGATCTAACTAACAACATTTAACAGAGACTACATTAAGAAATTATGCAACATGTTTTATATAAGAAAACTTTTTCCAGCATTTTCTATTTAATTAGATAAATTTTTCCTTGGAATCATAATAACGAAAAAAATTGACATTTATTTGCTAAAACTATTCAACACATAATGCATACTTAGCATTTCATCTCTACCTTAGCGACCACTTTACCATTTTCCAAATCATTTAGCTTTTGTTCAATTTTCCCAACGGAGGAGGAACTAAAGAAAAATATAAAGGCAAAGCAACTAAGCTCCCAGGCACTTTTCTCCTCCAATAACCAAAGATGAGCACTCCTTATTTACATAATTCTTTTCCTTATTTCTACCCCATCGCATGAGAAAGCCTTCTTGCGAGACTAAATGAGTTCACTTTTTTTTATATTTTCAAGCACATGCAACGCAAACCCTTCCGCATGCAAAATTCACTTTTTCGTTTTATGCAGGGGTGCCACTGAACTAGAATAACCATTTGAAGTTTGGTATATCCTCTCTCCCCCGCCTCTCTCTCTCTCTCTCTCTCTCTCTCTCTCTCTCTCTCTCTCTCTCGCACACACACACACACGTACGCAAACACAAAATGGGAACGGATTTAAAATCCTGTATTTTTCTCTTGGATAAAATAACTCTCCTGTCAGCCAGTCGAATAAAGCTGAAGCTACAAAGATCGAAATAAATGATTCAACCTAAAGGATATTCAAAACTGAGTCACTATTAAAAACCACCATCGATTTAGTAAGAAAACAAGAAAATGTATACAGAAACATGTACGCTTTAACAAGGAAATCGTAAAATAATGTAATTAATGCGACAAAAGCACTCTCTCTCTCTCTCTCTCTCTCTCTCTCTCTCTCTCTCTCTCTCTCTCTCTCTCTCTCTCTCTCTCTCACACACACGTACGCAAACACAAAATTGGAACGGATTTAAAATCCTGTGTTTTTCTCTTGGATAAAATAACTCTCCTGTCAGCCAGTCGAATAAAGCTGAAGCTACAAAGATCGAAATAAATTATTCAATCTAAAGGATATTCAAAACTGAGTCACTATTAAAAACCACCATCGATTTAGTAAGAAAATAAGAAAATTTCTACAGAAACATGTACGCTTTAACAAGGAAATCGTAAAATAATGTAATTAATACTACGAAAGCACACACTCTCTCTCTCTCTCTCTCGTGCGACCCACTTCTACTCCTAAAAAAGAACTTGAGTCGTTTACATGAGAGGCATACATTATGGATATTGAAGAACAGGGTTATGCAAAGATGATCTATCAAGGTGCACCAATTTTTCCCCTTCTCGTATCACTTTCATCTTGTAACCTGATATGAAATGTTCAGGGATTACACCATCTCTCGTTGCGAGGAGAATATGTGATGTTTCAGTTATATATTAGCCATCAAAGGAAAAGGGAATTACTAAATGGACTGATGATTACGAAAACTGCTAACGCAATCCAATGATAACGCTTTTCAGTTAACCAATATAGTGTTCTCTTTTCTGAGACAAGACAATAATAACAACTGCAATAACAATAGGACAAAAGTTATCGTCATCATTAACAGCAGTAATAATAATAATCATAATGTTAAAATACAGACGACTGTGTCATTTTCATACATTCATTTGAATATATTATGTATACGCCATGGTGCGCATTTACATAACTGGAAATACCAGGTACATGTCGCTTTGCATAATGAGTTGATCAATCAATTTGCATTTGATGTTAATACCTGGTACCTGAAATTTTACTATTCTACCTTTTTTTAATATCAAAACCAGAAACAAGATTTTAAAGGAGACATAATTATTAGGTTTCTCATTTTCCATTATTTACGATTACTTTTACCACCTTAATAGTATAAATACAGGTACTGAGGGAGTCAGGTCGACTGTTCACGGCCATTTTTACTATCATTTCAAACTGTTCAGACATTCTTGAAGTCTTTGATAA
>NC_089752.1:48179174-48189174 GCF_040412425.1 Macrobrachium rosenbergii | reverse complement strand
GAATTTATAAAACTACCCATACTTATTTTTCTATACACAAACAAACATCCAAAACGAAATCCCTTTCCCCATGTTTTTCGCTTCTTAACCTCGCAATGCTCGACCTCACTTCAAAAAACAAACAAACAAACAAACAAATAAAAAAGTCCGGGGAAAAAAGAACATAATTCGGCTGGATCAACTCACCCGTGGCCAATCCAGAAGGAGTTGCTCAGGATCCTTCTTGATCTGCGGAAAGATACATGAGAAAAAATTAGAAATGGAATTGTAAAACAAAGTCACGAATTGTATTAAAATAATACTCAAGAATGTGATAAGATAAAAAAAAAGAGATACATCATGTTATGGAGTTTAAGGAAAAACGTAACAGTTGTATCTGCAGTTGTAGAAAGATACATGAAAAAAATTAGAGATGGAATTGTAAAACAAAGTTAATGCAAGTCACGAATTGCATTAGAATAACACTCAAGAATGTGGAAGGACAAAAAAGATACATGTTATGGAGTTTAAGAAAAAATGTAAAAGTTGTATTTGCATTTGTAGAAAGGTACCTTATAAAATATTAGAAATATAGTTGTAATACAAAGTCACGAATTGTATTAAAACAAGAGTCAAGAATGTGAAAGGATAAAAAAAAAGATAGAACATGTTATGGAGTTTAAGGAAAATGTAAATGTAACACTTGTATCTGCAACTGCATCTGCAATCTCAATTTTGGGTTTAAGCATTACCTGATTCTGCAGAATATCCAAAATACAAATTACAATTTGGAGACCCACATAAATCTCGATTTAGAAATGTGGTGTAGACTTTTACTCAGTGAAACGCCCCAACTCCACTAAAAAAATAAATAAATAAATTCGTTGTAATTATTGAATAAAATGGATGTTATTGCTGGTCTCAGCAAGATAGGCCGTGTGTCAGAAGTCTTAAGAAGAAACGGTCTATTGTGAGAACATGATGCTGAGATGTCCATTTGTGAATCACTGTGGTTTTTTGAATGCCTCGACGTCTTCTGTTTTCGACTACATGAACGCAGTCAATCTGTTGAGCGAGACGAAGAATAATACACATATTTTACCAGGGAAAATTCTGGATAATAGTTATATGTAAAATAATTACAGGTTTTGCTGGTGGACAAGGGAAGCGGGTTGAATGTTCTTTACCTTAACTTAACTTATTTTGGATGTTTTAATTTCATAGGAACAAATTTTAATTCAAAACCTGTGAAAGCGATTCTGCCTCACATGCCTAACTTTACGTAAAACCATTTATATGTATAGATATATGTTTACATACAAATAAGATATATAAGTTCACTATCCTTGGATAAATATATCTAGAAATGGTCCTGTTTATTGCAGTTGTTGGTTTGTGTACCGCTGTATTGTTTACGACTATAATGGATCCTCTTTTAAAGAATTTCTTGCATCTTTATATTTATATATATATATATATATATATATATATATATATATATATAATTTATGTAAATATATGTATATATATGTTTATACATATATGTATTTATATATATAAATTTAAGGTCACAAGAAATTCATTCATATATATAAATATATATACATACATATATATATATATATATATATATATATATATATATATATATATATATATATATATATATATATATATTATATATATATTATATATGTATGTACATATATATATATATATATATATATATATATATATATATTATATATATGTACATATATATATATAATATATATATATATATATATATATATATATATATATATATATATATATATGTTTAAGTTTAAAAGATGCAAGACATTCTTTCTAAGGATCATTCCAAGAGCCACATTAAAAATAAAGAAAGAAAGAAATTACAAGTATGACGTTCAAAAGAAGCCAGAGGTTCAAAAGGGTCGTTTAGTAAAAGGCAGGGGGACATCCTCCGGTTATAAAAGTAAAAAATAAATCCCCTGGGAATAAATGAAGATAAAATAGATGCAACCCCTTTAAAGTAAGACAAAAATATTATATATTTTTTTATCATTTTAGGTAAAAAATTCGAGCTTAACCCTTTAAAATAAAGAAAAAATGGTTACTAAAATCCTGACTTTAATTCAGCTGTTTATATTACAGGTTTTCATTAAAAAATCAAAACAAATATTACTTTTTTCAAAGTCTATTTGTTAGCAAAAATGTATTTTTAATAACCTGCTTGGAAAAGGGAATAGGAAACAATACAGTCGTACACAAACAAACAAATAACAGCTGCAGTAAACAGGACCATATCTAGATATGGTTATCCAAGGCTTAATGAACTTATCCACTTTAACTTCTTCACAAACATTATCCAAAAATTTCGGATCATTAAGTCAACGGAATCGTAACATCGAATCTCATAATGCATCCTAACTCGCAGAAAAAATAAGAATCCACTCACTTGTGATATTGACAGACGGGAGAAATGGCCTCGCCAAAGAAAGGCTGTGCTCTAATCTGAACATTTTATTTAACTGAATAATTTGGGGAATCAGATTTTCATGACAATCCGTCGAATCATAAGATTTGAAGAGAAAGTCGAGATTCACGTCTATTTCTTTCATACGCTAAACAAATATACAAAATAATGGAAGGAGTAGAATTTACCAACAGAGAGAGAGAGAGAGAGAGAGAGAGAGAGAGAGAGAGAGAGAGAGAGAGAGAGAGAGAGGGGGGGTTAATTTAAAGGAGGCAGGTAGAAACAGAATAACCAAAACAGGCAGTGAGATGGGCAAAAATAAAAAAATTTACGCGGACCAAGGCAGAGAAAACTGACATTAAAACCCATAGAGGAAAAACTGACATCGAAAGAACGGAATTAACAAACAAACAAACACACACGCACAGGAGGGAGGTAGGGAGGAACGGAAAACCATAACAGACTGACATAGACAAAAATAAGAGAATTTACGCAGAGTGAGACAGAAAAAACTGACATTAAAATCCCCAAAAAATCATGACCAATCAAAGTCCTCTCTAGTCGGAGAAGGACATGGAAAATTCTTTTGCTGGATAAGAAGAAGAAGAAGAAGAAGAAGAAGAAAAAACAGCTCCGCAATTCTGGATCTAGATGGGTAATAAGGATGGTCCGAACGACTTGACAAAGGGCCATATGCTGGAACGGCATAGCCCGGCGGGCGTCAAGTCACTGAGAAGGATTGGCTGCCACTAACAATAAAGTTGAGAGATAATTGGGGGCGAAATGAGAGCGATGAAACCTTCGCATGGGTCAGGGGACGATCAGAATAAGTGCGGAATCGTGTAGCATACAGAACAATCCAATTTCGTCGACGACTGGAAAGCTTTATATGAAAAGAGGAAGAAAAGGCAATTTGGATAAACGTTTTAAAATTCCAATTAATATGCTGTATTCTTAAGCCAATATTTAGTTACTTAAATAAAAAGGATAAACGTTATTTTCTAAATACCTATTTATGATTATGTAATTATTTCTATTTCATTTATACAATACGCAACCATGAGCCCACCGATTATAATGTTAGATTTAAAAACATTACCTCTCCATACACAAAGTTCCACGAAAAGTGCATGAAAACAGTAGTCTTTGACCGGGGACGCAATATTATCGGGTGGGGTTAACCTATTTCTAATCTGGCTTCCTGTAGTTATAAAGGGCATATATATATATATATATATATATATATATATATATATATATATATATATATATATATATATATATATATATATATATATATATATATATATATATATATATACACATTATATATATATATAATATATGTATATACAGAATATATGTACTTTTCAGTTTTGAACTTGACCTACTTTATTCCTGGCTCAGGGATCCACTTCTAGGGTCTAACTCATGGGGAGGTGACTTAGACAGCGATGGAGGGGCCTCACCAAATTTCACCAGGTATGGAGGGAAGATTTTGCGCCACTGATACACCTCTTCTTATGACCTCGGTGGATTATTTTTCCTGTCCTCTCAAATGGAGCTTGAATCGCTGGCGTCTGCCCTTGGGGGGCCAAGATGGTGGCCAAGTCACATGGGCCGCGACCTTCCGTTTTCTATGTCAAGGCCTCGTGTGGACCTTCCAATCCAGGTGACCCTGGCAACCACGTATTTGCTGGTTGCTATGCGGGCTCAACCTTCTCCCGGTCTTCATCCCAACGCCAGTGCATCCGTGGGGCGGGATTTTTGTCTCCATTCGCCTTCACCTCAAAGAAGTTTTTCAAAGCAGTCACCAGGTCTAGGAAAGATTAAGAGATTTACTAAAGGGGGAAGCATGGAGAGAATTAAGAAGGGGCTGGTTTTCTCATGACCTTCCTTTGTTAGTTATCAGCGTGGCAAAAGGTCATTGTATTTGTTTATGAACAGTAACATATTTTATGTTTTTGCAAACTTGGAGGTTGAGTTGGCACTAAGAGGCCCTCGTTGCAGTATATATATATATATATATATATATATATATATATATATATATATATATATATATATATATATATATATATATATATATATATATATATGTATATATATATATATATATATATATATATATATATATATATATATATATGAAATTTTATCACACCTTTATATACAATCATGAAGCTACGTGGTTTAATATCCAATTCACGCTACTTTGGGAATATCCCCGATGGGGAATTATCACTGAAGGGGAATTTTATAAGTGGTAAATGGATCGGTACTTCCGGGTCTCAATCCCTCAACACAGTACCTTCCAACAATTCCAGTCGACGGTCAAACCACTGAGTCACCAAAAGTTGCTAGAAGGTACCGTGGCAAGGGATCGAGACCCGGCGGTACTGGATCCCTTTATTTCTAATAAAATTCTCTCTTCGTGATAAGTCCCCATCTGGGATATTCAGTAGCTGAACTGGATATTAAACAACATTTGTAGCTTCATGATTATAGTATATATGTATATATATATATATATATATATATATATATATATATATATATATATATATATATATATATAATATATATTAGGTAGACAGATATATAAATTTATGTATATATATATACACACACATATACATAGATTATATATATATATATATATATATATATATATATATATATATATATATGTAAACATATATGTATGTGTATGTGCGTGTGTGTACGCCTTAGCACGTGTACACGAGCTCGCATGTGTGGGTATATGACGATGATGATGCATTATTTTCCAATTATGCAGCTTGCCACTGTAAAAGACAGGGAAATGGTTTCCCTTTATAAACTTGACTTGGTCGTTCTTTTGCTTGAAAGTATCGTCCCTAACACCCTCACAATAATGAGTGCTTTTATCACTCAAGGCATTATTCCTGGTCAAAGAGCTTTTGGCTACTCGAGATACAAAGAGCCAAGGAGCCTTGGTCACATTCCCACAATATCGAAAATCTATTAAAGCGCCTTTCCGCTTCGAAGGCAGAAAGTGTTTGGTTTTCTAAGGGCTGCTCATGCATGCATGTTTGTTGTTGTTTGGACGCGGCGTTTGCTCTTTATAATTGCTTTTGGCTATATGTCGGAAGTTTACCTTTTATCTGTGCTGCTATTGCTGCTACTAACTACTACAACTGTTGTCACTGGATTCTACAGTGGTGTAAATATCACGAACATTGACAACGTATAAAGGGGACGTACTCGTATAAGCTTCCGTCCTTGAGTTGTGAGTAATCAAACTGGCACAGATTCATAACTGGAGAGAGAGAGAGAGAGAGAGAGAGAGAGGAGAGAGAGAGAGAGAGAGAGAGAGAGAGAGAGAGGAGCCTCCGTTCTTTTTTTTCGGTTATTTTGAACATTCAAGTAAAAAATGCGTACGTAAATAATTTTCAATGGGTTGTACACAAATGACTATTAACCGATAAACGGAGATGCTCTGACACAACAGACACCATTCAGTATTCTTCCTTTATATAATTGTATACACTGAGATAAAGACAAACAAACCGATACATCTCAACCTCATATGAACTCTTAGGTGGTTTAACAAGGAAATATATAAGGACGCAAGCTAAATACTAAAAAAAAAAAAAAGCACATCCCTGTTCGCATTTTTAAAGCAATAATACAGCATTGTCAAAATGATCCAAAAAATTAATCTTAAAAAAGGATTTCTCGATGCATCTTACCTAAAATATTGATTCTCATTCGAAATTCTGTTATGAACTCCTCCTAACGAGGTTAACTTAACTTGCCTGAAATAACCTAGACAAAATTTACAGCATTTTCAAGTCATACAGAGAGAGAGAGAGAGAGAGAGAGAGAGAGACTACTTAATAAAAGTGTACAAGATTCTGATCAAAGTTTTATGATGGGATTATTGTCGAATTATCTATTGTCATCTAAAGGAAGACGAAAATGAATTGTGAAGCTAAGCATTTTTTAATAATGTCCAAGACTAGCATGGAAGTCATTCTGGATATGAAATCAGATGCGGTTGTATAATAATACTAATTATCTCTATATACGAGTACTACAGCGCTACTTGTATCCGTAAATTTATTTTGTTTCTGTGTAACAACGATAGTCTACTGTAATGAACATGTTCAAACTTGCCGTCAACCAGACCAGGGTCAACTTCTTACATCACTGGCCTTCATAAAAATATTCAGAACGAAGGTTTAAGACGGATTAAAATACCTTATTTCAATGACGAAACGACACATTTTAAATACAAATTAAGTGAAATCTTCAACAAGTACTTCCCACAAATTATACCTCGTTATATTTTAGTCTTTCAAAAACTCTACAATTTTGTTAAACCACAAGGAAAAACTTTCAAAAACATTTGATTTTTTTGTGATTTACTTATTAAATTGGCCAAATTGCTAGTCGGTTGATATTGGCTTCAGGAAAAAATAAAAAAAAAATTTTTTTTCTCATTACCAGGAACACGAGAATTAGAAGATGAACAGAAGGGCCCTGTCCAGGCCTCTACAACCCAGCATACGAGGCCGCTGTGACAATAAACGAGTGTCCTTTTTCACCTGAAAACTTTTCAGTTTTACATAGAAGTTCATATGGAAATCAGATGCGAGTAGCTGAATTTGTTTTCATAAAAACAGTATACAAAAATCTTGCCTTTTCTTTTTTTAACTTTTTCTTAAAATATAAAATTACAGCATGTTCTCTACAGTTCAACTCTCTTTTCCTTTAGAAATTTGTAACGTTGTTGTAATTCTCCAGTTCCCCAGCAGACATCCAATCGGTCAGTATCAGAATAATACAGCCCGTAATAATAATAATAATAATACACACAAGCCAATAATAATAATAATAATAATAATAATAATAATAATATGATGATGATGATGATGATCATTTTAACAATAACATATATATATATATATATATATATAACGCTATAACCATATTCGATATATATATATATATATATATAGATAGATAAGATAGATAGATAGATAGATAGATAGATAGATAGATAGATGCATGTATGTAGGTGTGTGCGTGTGTGTTTGAGTCTCAAGTGTATGCAACCATAAGAATAAAATATGGGGGTGAAGTAAAAAAAAAAAATCAAGCGCTTCTGAGTGAAATTTCAGGCAAAAGTACAAAAGAAAAAAAATTGACGTCTATCTCACATAAGCCAATCAAATAGCAAATCATAGATACGAGAAAATTGCCAGATGAGAATGTCAGATAAAACGACAAAAATAAAAGGAAACAAAACACTCGCGGAAAAACAAGTGAAGCATACTGGTGACCCCGTGGGAATTCCGCTTATTGATTCAGCCGATGAACGAGCGGCTGTCAGGAGAATAAAGTTTACAATACCAAAAGGTAAAAGAAATTATAAAGAAGAAAGTGAAGTCTAAAATATCAGGTCGTTTCAATTCCTTGATCAACTAGTAAAGGAAATGTTGAAATCTTACGATAACAGATTTAAGTTAGGGTAAATGGTGTCTCGTTATTGTAAAACAATTTATATTGAAAGCTGTGTATCTAAGCCAGGCTTATGTTTGTGCTTGCACGTCCGACCGTTGTGTATATTATAGGCTGTTTATTGGACAATGTAAAATATTTGTACTAATGGTGTCAAGAATAGACCTTGTGCATTTGTAGAAGAACTTTTTTTAATACCCATGTAGTGAACGATTATAGCACTGAAGTGAGATGGTAATTCCCCATGACCTAATTACGAATTTCAAGATTATCTTCTTTCTTATACAGTATGCGTCGTCCGATTATTATTTTGCAAACGCATAAACTCACGATTAAATGTGATTACGCTATTAAATTCTTCATAGGTAAAAATCAGCCGATGAAGACGATAAATTAATGTGTTAAACTTCGTTTGAATCGGCACCGGTAAAATAGCATGCCCACATGAAAAATTGTCTGTATAATGACCTAAACGGAAAAGGTTCTTGTACTAATCTTAACAGAGAAGGCTTTCATTACAGTGTACTAAACCTCACTTTAGCCATAATCATTTAAAGCTGACTGAATAGCCCCGTTCCCGTCATATAAATAACATACGTATACTGATTACAAAATCTTGAAGCCTGTTTTAGAGTATTCCACATAACCAAAAAATAAAAAAAAACAAAAGACAGGTGCAACCCCTGACGCAGTCGTTAAGAACACTCAAGGTCAAAGGAGGCGAATCTTTCAAGCGATATAAGAACAAAAGACGTTTAGATATATATAAAAAGACGAGAACAACGAGGCACATGCCTTTGAAAGAGTGCAAATACATGCATACTTAAGAAACTTCAAGCTGAAATCAATAATGCTCAAGTCTTCTGCATAGAGGATAAATCCATAATCTTGATTGTCGTTTACATTAATATGCTAATTTCGACTCTCCCATGAGCTGTGCACTACTATTTCTTTCTTAAAACAGGCATGCTTATCGGAAACACTGGCAAGCTTACGGAATACTTTCGTGTTACGAATCCTCATGCGTCTTATTTCTTTATAATGGAATGGAATGGAATATAAGATCTAAGCCAAAGGCCAAGCGCTAGGACCTATGAGGTCATTCAGCGCTGTTAAAAGGTTTTAAAGTTGTAACAGGAGGAAAACCTCGCAGGAAAGGGCGGAAAGTAAGACGGAAGAAAGATAATATGAACGGAGGCACAGTAAAAGAAATGAAAGATGCTGAAGTCAGGGGCCGAAGGGATGCTGCAGAGAACCTTAAGCAATACATGCAGTGCACCGTGTGAGGTGCGCTGATTACACTATCCCCTTCGGGTTTTACTTATACTGAACTCTTTGAGATAACTGATTTGTATGGCGTATCTACTTCACCTTCTCAGCCTTCTTTAAATATTACTGACAGTGTTGAATATTCTTTCATTTATGCGTTTTCACCGGGGCAGGTTACTTCAGTATGGGTATAACCTACATACAATGCTATAACTTCATTTTTTTATTCAATAAGAATCTTTGTTTCTTTTCACTTTACAAATTTCTTAAATATTTTCGTAACTGCAGTGTGTGTGACAGAGGATCACTGGGAAAAGTGTTTAGTAAACTCTAAAACAGGATTATATTAATGAAGTGTCTCCCTTAAGTTGCACCAAAAAAACATTTGATTTCGATGTAACCTTTAGTCAGCTTTTATCAAAAGCATGCTAAAATTAAGATAATTCCTCCTTGATGTGACCCTCTTTCAAGCCTTTCAAAAACTGTAGCCATCCCATTATCCCTCTGTTCCTCCTACTACCTCCCCACCATTAGGACCCTTCCCACTTGACCCTTCTATCGCCCACTAACATTTTAGTTCCCCTCTCACTTACATTCTCCTTAACTCACTTCACCCCACGTGACATTTCCTGTGCCCTAATACGAGCAACTGGTCTTTAAAGGGTTCATATCGAGAGTTTAAATTTTGTGTTTTAAAGCAAGCTTTTTCATTACTGTTATCTGTTGATCACTTGTACATAATGACATATGATTACTGTCGTCTAC
>NC_089752.1:48154174-48174174 GCF_040412425.1 Macrobrachium rosenbergii | reverse complement strand
GAATGCATATTATTTTTCAACTCTTTCAAGTCTTGTACATCTTGTTGTTGTGTTCACTGTAGCAACCCTACAGAGCTTTATTTATCTAGGAATTTATTTTACGCTCTGTCTCTTCGGGCTTATAAATTCGCTCACAGGCTAACTTTGTTGCACTAAATAAAGTGAACGAAAATGTGGCTATTAATTTTCAAGATTGCTGTTAGGGATACCCTGGGAGTTACCACGCAGTATGAAAACTCAAAAACATACATATTAAATACACTATAAAACATTAAACCAGTGTAATTGTTATGATAGCTAGGAGAATATTAATTATGAATAGCGTAAATATAAGAAAGAAAAATAAAAGAGAGAACCAGTGATAGACTGATAGATAGAAGAGAGAGCGAGAGAGAAAAGAACAACACTTCCTGTGTCATGATTAGAAAAGCAAAACACGGGCGTGAGTTTAATCCAAGGCAATCGTAACAAGAATGTTTACCCATCTCACCTGTGAGTTTACCTTGCAACTCTCGCTGGAACTTAAAGACTTCCAGTGACGTCATTAGTCCCTCCTACGAAGGAGGGGATTAATTCATGTAATTACACCCATAGGGACGTCGTTAGATAAGTTCCATCCACTTAGGACATCTAACAAGGCGGAGCAGAAGCTATGGCCCGCCTATTGTGGGATGGGCATTTCTTTTTCAAGAACCTTCAAGAGTCAAGGAAGGAAGGAAGAGAAGCAGAACAGATAGAGCAGAGAGATAGAAAAGAAGCAGATAGAAGAGAGAGAAGCAGAGGAGTGAAGTCTAGAGCCTTACCAGCTGTGGGATAAGAAGAAAGCAAGACTCGTACTTCGATTCATATTCATACTACTTAACTGGTATTATATTTAAATTGTATATGTAGTGTTATTTTTACTAGTGTGATAATGAAGTAAGAAAGCTGCACTGTCTTTCTAAGCTTCCTGGGACTCAAACGTCACTACAACTAATAACAAACAAAGCTAGAAACGAACTGCAGCAATAAATACAGAAAAGAACATCATAACATTTGAAGGTGATCAAAATATTAACAAAAGGTGCTAACAACGTTGCACTGGTGACAAGCATCACATAATCAAATACACAGCCATGACCAAAAAATAACATAGAACGAAAAAATAACCTGTGATTTGCATCAATATAATGTTTAAAAGAGAAAAAATAATTTTTCATATAAATAATGATGAAACTGAACACTCGCATTTAACCTTAAAGTACACATTTCGTAATACTTTCATGCATTATTTTACTTTTGCTGTTTTAATTAAAATGAAGGAGAAATGTGTGACACAATGTATCATGCAGATTCGATAGAACACTGATTAACCGATGCTTGAGAGAGAGAGAGAGAGAGAGAGAGAGAGAGAGAGAGAGAGAGAGAGAGAGAGAGAGAGAGAGAGAGATTCCTATTCTCCAACTTTAGTTACGCAAATAAATTATGCTAAACAGACAGCCAAAAAGCTAAAAACAAGCAAGAGTACTGTATACGTGTCCATGGTGGATAAAAAAAACAATGAGTATCCTTTTGCACAGAGAGATACAAAACATAAAACCGGATTGTTCAGAATATAAACGATGCTCATCAATAATAATGTCGGCCCTCCCATTAATCATTTGATTTTATAAAGTTCTAGACGAATGACGGCATGGCATATTAATGTTTGGTTGTAATATGCACAGACACAAGCACACACATTAATATATATATATATATATATATATATATATATATATATATATATATATATATATGACTATTTATCACATCACCGTGATTCATATATTAATGTAAATAACGTCCTTTATATTAGTTTTAGCTTACTGGAAATAATATATTTTATATATAAAGAAGGGGAATTTTTAGTTGATAATAAGTCCACCGTCCTGCCGGGTCTGAATTGAGATGGACGAGGGACTCAGACCAGGACGCACCTTAGCGTCCCTGCAGTCCTGAGTCCTCGTCCGTCGCTGGTTTGCGTCCTCAGTCCTGAGTCCTCGTCCGTCGCTGGTCTGACCACGGGACGGGTGGACTTATTATCAACTAAAATTCCCTTCGGTAACATATATGAAAATATATTTCCTGAGTGTAGAGCGAATTGGATATTAAAGGACGTTTGTAGCTTTCTAAATATATATACATATATACTGTATATGTATGTATGTATGTATGTATGTATATATATATATATATATATATATATATATATATATATATATATATATATATATATATATATACATATGTGTGTGTGTGTATGTGTGTTAATCTTTGTCATCAGATGAACAGAAACACGGGATGGTATTAAGAGCCTTTCAAAGAGAAAAAGGAAAAAATTTCTTCTTAAAGGGAACCAGAAATTAACAGAATATGTTTTTCCATAACATCAAATCATCAGCCCTTTCTTGTAATTTCCCATAAATATAAAAGTAAAAATAACACGACCACCTGTCTTCTTTCACGTACAGCTTCGTGAACTCTCCGACCAAGTCAAATATTTCCCTCTAACGCAAAATGCTTCTGTAAAAAATAACATGAAAGAAAAATATTAACAAATCTTCTTTGTTCTACTTTCTAAACGTAGAAAATCTCCATTACCTGCTTGAAAGCGCCTTATCGATTTCCCTTCCCTCAAAATAAAAGGTGCAGTCCTGCGATAACGTTTTTCCCAATTTCGGACTAAAAACAGCGCCTATTATAATATTCAGGAGTCTTAAAAAGTATACGATAAACAAAGGATGAAATGAAATCATTAGAATAATTCTGCAAGGACCGGTCGGTGTTCAAACTTATAGAGCAATAGACAAAATTCTACAGATTTATATGTTCCACCTTTGGAAACAAACTCAGCTGTACTATTGATCCTGCCCCTTGTACCGACCGACTGGAGAGTTTAGCCTTAGGAGGCCTGTTTACAGAAGGTACGTTGTATTACATAACAAACCCCGAGGTAGTACATGTCTGGTTGCCCACTGCATTCATCGTTAACAGATGGTTCGTTAAACAAACAAAGCGGAAACGAGATCGTGAATGAAATCATTGCCGTTCGTTAAGCTGGAAAGGAGGGATAGTCTTTGAAGGCTCATTCAAGTTCTAATTACCACTTATGGCATATACACCACATATATGCATATGCAAATTTATATGCATGTTATATAACGAGGTATGTCACTCAAATGAAATTCCTTACACCCGCTGGTAAAATCAACTAGACAATTTTGAGTAAAAGAAGTATGCATACTCAAGTAAAAAACGGTTATTAGAATTCTAACCATTCATTCTGAGTATTTAAAAAATTAATATTATAAAGACCAAGTCCAGCGTCAAATTCTATCATGATATTTTGAGTTACTTCCCAAAAGAATCCGGGGTCGTTCACTAGTTCAAAACACTCCAGTCCGCGATTTTCCTTTTATGTACACGCAAAATCTTACCTTTCGAAAAAAAAAAACTATGATGTTTGTGTGTGTGTGTGTGTGTGTCCTCCTGAAATGCAAATAACTAAAATACACAGCCACAATGATTAACGCTGTGCTTAAAATCTATCTAACAGAGTTGTCAATCTACGTTACGCACAGTAATCACTGACTAGTCTATTTCCAACCACTTTCCCAGGATAGTAGTGTTTGAAACTTACAAATTTGTCTATATTACAGTAAAAACAAATCATGTCTACGTTATACTAAGTCAAAGGACATTCATACGAAGGCCGCCTGCTCAAGCACGAAAGGATGACTGAATCATAAAAAGAATTCTATGTTTGTCACAAAGATACATTTTCAGTTTGGCTCAAAAAGAGTTTCCGTGAGCGAGGTAGGCCTGATGTACTGCACTAGACTGAATTAACAGCTGTATTCAGCTTTATTTAGTTCCCCTTTCATTTAAGCTATTCAAAAAAAAAATTTGGATAACAGAATAAAGGATATACCTGAAATCAGACACTGGAAATCCAAACATCTTCAAGTAGCACAGGTCTACCCTTTTTAATTTTGTCATTTACAAGGAGGTAAAATCACTACATAATAAGTATTCATGACAAATCAGTCGATAAACAAAATCACCAGGTCAACATAGATAAAGATGAGAATTAGTACCTTGCAGTCTGTTTTTGATCCGCTGTTCCCAATCATTCAATAAAAATCAGTCTTACATAATTCATTACGACTTCAATGTTCCAAGGACACTGTATTGTAATCAACTTAATTTTTAACAAAGAAATATGATTTCCTAATGAATTCCTAATGCATAAAATAGGAGACTCTCTACGTCACAATACTGAATAAAACTCTCAAAGCACATTAAATCCCTAGCATTTAACGCTTGCGACTTTAATGGAATAGGTCACACTTCTCAAGGGAAATAAGTTTTTATTATCCATACGAATTATGTGTTACCGAACAGTAAGCACGAGAAACAAGCAAAAAATGCGCCGAAGTTTCTTAGGCGCAATCGAGTTCTCTATACAACCGCGGCCCATGAAACTTTCAGCCACGGCCCAGTGGTGGCCTGTGTTGTTAGCACATATAGCGGTTCCAGACGCACGATCATGGCTAACTTTAACTATAAATAAAATAAAAACTTCTGAGGCTAGAGGGCTGCAATTTGGTATAGTTGATGATTGGAGGGTGGATGATCAACATGCCAATTTGCAGCCCTCTAGCCTCAGTAGTTTTTAAGATGTGAGGGCGGACAGAAAAAGTGCGGACGGCCAGACAAATAGCCATCACAATAGTTTTCTTTTAAGGAAAACTAAAATATGATCCTTTAAACTGTTAAGAAAACTAAAGCTAAGCAAATTTGCAGTTACCAGTAATAAGAAAATACGACAAAAACATGAATTACACACGACATTCAATATTTCTCTGATTCATTCACTTGTAAGATGAACAAATGATATGGCCCTCAGGAAAAATAAAAAATTTATACGTAGGCAGTGTGTGACAGGGCTAAGAAAAGACCGTATCTACTGTTGTTCATTTGCAATGTTTCTAAGTGAATCTTTTCATCGGGACACCAAGGAGTTATGAAGATTTATTAAGACAGACATTACTTGAAAATACAAGGCTAACTTTGCTTTTTAAAACCTCTCTACTAGTCAAGAACACATAGCATTTCTTGATAAATTCGGGACAGAAAGAAAACAATTTTACTAGGCAATACGCAGTAACACTGACCTGAAGAATACTAATTCTTGCTGCCTTTGTTCCATTGATTATAATAATAAAATCACACAATAATTCCCTATCCCTTTTCTGCCAAGTGGAGATAAAAAAAATAAAAACAGGAGGCAAAAGATGACTTCTTTCCACTGGTGCACCATTGCATACTTTTATGCCTTTCTTTCCTCTTTAGATACAGTTCGTTATCATAGTTCTAGTACTTGAAAATCAAATCAATGCCTTTGCGATCAGATGCAAAATGGTACCCATTCTCTGAGCTTTTGTCACTTTTAGACCAGGAGTTTTCTCTTTGGAGAGAGAGAGAGAGAGAGAGAGAGAGAGAGAGAGAGAATAGCAAATCTTAATATACTCAGCATCGGATTCAGACCAATAGACATCGACTGGTTCCTAGCGAACATTATTCTGGGTTAATTAATCTTCAATAATGTGAACTCTCGTGGATTGAAATACAACCTGGACGTTCAGAAGCGATAATCAAATCATATTAAATTAACATTGAATGCTATTTATTCGCATTTTATTTATTAGGACAACCAGCGTTTTCATTCTGGTTTGATACTGGTGTGGTTTGGACTGGATATCAAAAACAAGAAAGTGATTTTAAGAAATGATTCTTCCAGATATGACATACAAGGTATTCTTCCAGATATGACATACAAGGTACAAATCAATTATGAATTTCAAGTCCCTTGTGGATTCAAATGTGACACTGGTAAATCAGCAAGAATTTGTCTGCAGGGTGAAAATTTTAATAGTAATTCCAAAACTGATAAACTGAATAATAGAAGCAGCACACTTCTGGAAAAGAATTCATAGGTTACTGCTACTCAACGGCTAACTTGCTTGAAAGTTCTAGCATATACCGCAGTTTCAGGGTGTGGTAATTTTCCTTGAGCATCTAAGAAATCTGGACTATGATCATTGAAAGAAGTGGAGTAAAGACGGCAATCTGGCGATGCAACAGCAAGGGCGTTGTTGTCAAATTCAGTGTTTCAAGCCTTGGAATGGCCCAAAAGAATTAATACAAAAGGACAGTGGAAATGGAGGGTCACCCAGTGATACGAAATTCGACTACCCAAAAAATTATCTATGTTCCAAATAATTTTCTGTGGTTCACATTTGAAACAAAATGGAATATGAATTTGATAACTGATTTATGCCTTCTATACCATTTATGGAAGATGCATTTTTCAATATCATCTCCTCGTTTCAGATATATAGCCCTAAACACGCTATTTGACACATTCTAGTTTGAATACCAAGTATATGTGTCGAATGTTCCTGAGAATTAAGGTTTTTTTTTTTTAATAAATCAACAATTTTCACAAACGCTTCAACAAGCATTTCTGAGCAAGCTACTTTGAATAACTTTTATGCTTTGAAGAACAACCTTTATGCTTTGGAAGTAGGAAAAAAAGGATTTTCATGCAACATCTCCAGGTTTCAGATAAAGAGAGAAAACAAACTTTTACATAACAACAAACATGCAAACAAAAAGGTTTTCTAAAAGAAATTTTTTTGTTTCAGACATCCAATCCACAAGGATTATTCAAATTCTTTCTAAACTAGGCTACGCAAATATAACTCAAAACCCAAACATATCCTACAAACTGCAAATTTATTAACTTATTAAATTAAACATACTTTTTAATATTATGCTTGGATCATCTGAAACATTAAAAAGATTCCTTCTGATATAATTAAAAAAACGTATGCGGATCTCTACTAATCACATGTTTCCGCCAAGTCTTTACCTTGAAATTGAAATAAACACTAAGTGAAATTTTCGAAATATATGGAAGTTGGTGTATGGAAAGGAAAGGCGATGTGAAGCATCAATAAAATGAAATGGAAAAGTGAAATAAAAAAAAATTACTTGTTGACGAGACAAGATCAGAGCAAGTTGCTCCTTTCAAATATCTGAAAGCAATAGCCGGTGAAACGCAAGAGATAAAACTAAAATAAAATTCACGAATATCGGGAAGAATTGCTTAAAAAAAAGGACAGCAGATTTTTAAAACGAAATTTAAAGAGGATAAGCACCAGAGTTGGATAAGATAAGTGGTGGATGAAAAAATTATGACATCACGAAACAAAAAACATTTTAGGTGTTTAAATTAAAGGGATGGGACATGAGGAACGGGTAATGTGAGGGCGACACTTAAAATGAAAGCTCATGTGTCAGGAAGGGAAAAGAAAGACTAGAAATATATGAAATGCAGCGAGACTGAAGTAGTCACGTATTATGGGGGTAGAGAGAGTTAAAATTTCAAAAGGAAAATAGACGGTAATAAATAGTATGAAAGGATGACCAGAATACTTTATAAAGCGGAGTAACTCGAAATCAATAGACGCTGTGGCAACAGATGCAAGAATTATTCTGGACGCAGAAAACCGATTATGATAATAGCGACGATTCTGTTATAAGCACCTCTCTAATCTCTCTCTATTACAGTAAGCCTGAACGCCTTTAATAACACGGTCAGCTCCAGATATTGTCAATTGCAATACTCAACGAACAGCTGAAATTACTCTTGCCTCGACTGTCAATCGTGAATATGAATTCCTTCACAGAGGAGAAAATTCCATTAATTAAATTGAGATCATTAGCGCGCCGGCTTATTCAAAGGGAACAAAAAAAAAAATAAAGTTCCGGTACACGAAATGCGCCTGTCTAAACTGATTTAGACCTGAATCAATTATAACAATAAATATGCCTTTGGTATTTTAGAATGAGAGACACCGTCAGGGAAGAATGGGCCAGGAAGAGCAAAATATTCAAGGAACATCCTCTGAATCTGGATTACGTTTACGTAGAAGTAGAATAATAATAATAATAATAATAATAATAATAATAATAATAATAATAATAATAATAATAATAATGGTGAAATTTTTGGTAGTATATAGGCATTAAAGCAAAAAAGAATAAGCTTGATTTTTCTCTTCCTTACTTCCGTACCTTTAACCTCTTCTCTTTTGTGGCCCTTACCACCATTCAATGATTGGGTCAATCACGACGTGCATTTTTCCTTTCCCTGTTGTTTCCTGCTGTTTCAGCTTCTGATTTTTCCTTTTTATACTGTTCTTGAAAGTTTAGCTGCTCACATCATGGCATTATGACCTCACATGCATAAAAATTTTTTTTTATAAACCTTGCATTTGAAGGACAACGGAGGCAACTGACAAAGAGACGTAACCTAACTACGAAGCTTTTCCATATGTTACATTTAAAACCATTGCTTTCCCTTCACTTTTTCCCTTTTCAATTTTTTTTACTGCTTTCCCAATTTTCGTCTCGGCTTCAGTTTAGGACGCAATACTACAGTGAACGATTTTGTGCACTGTTCCATAAACAACCAGAACAAATGCTTTTTTTTTTTTTCAGAGCAATTACTTGCATTAAATTTTTTTTCAAATTGGCAGAGCGTTGCAATGTTGTTCTAAAGTGAAGGCTAGAGTTTCATCAAGCCATCTGTTTTCCAGCCAATTTATTTTAATTCATACTCACTCTTTCGTTACACTGGCCAGCTCTATTTTATTTTCGCTGCAAGAAAGTAAATACGTGAGAGCACCACAGGGAAAAATATGCCTTAATTGAGGAGAAAATAAATAATTTCTAGAACCGCAGGCGTCTCATATAAAATTAATCTAGCGTCACCCACTGAACAGCCGTATCTCGGATACATTTACTTTGGAATTTGTTCAAATAAAATGAGTCCTCGTGTGCATTTAGGAGTTTCACTACCAACGCGAGTTTATTCAGAAAGTTGTAATGCCTTTATTTAGCACATACCTAATGTAAAAAGGAAAATAGATGAGGATAAGGTAAGACCTGACACGGCAGGGATTGAAAGGACAATGATCTGTCGTAAAGATAATTTTATGTAAAAGACAAAGATACTGCATTCTGCAAACATCTCTCGACATAGCTGTTGAAATATTTGGTACAACTAAATACTGACTTAACATTGTAGCAATGAGAGGAACAAACAACTGAAATTTCTTCCTCAAAAATGCGCCCTCCGGAAACGCATCGTTCTGAAAATACAGAATATTTAGAAAGTTAATCTGTGTGAAGATTTTATTTTACGATCTCTTTCTTTTTTCTAAATCTTCTCCTTGCGTAAACGAAAGAATGAATAAATATCTCCAACAAGGACTATTGTTCAGGGCCTACGCTCACACACGCACACACATAAGCAAACACATTATTTTTTTTAATTTTTGCGCAAGGAGAATAAAGATTTGAACTCGTATCTACTAAGGTATGAATTACAAGCACACAGTATCACCGACCACCTGGAGCCATACACTTCCATGTATATTTATATAATATATATATATATATATGTATATATATATATATATATATATATATATATATATATATACACACATATATATATATATATATATATATATATAATATATACATATATATATATATATTTATATATAAAATGATCGAAATAACCAACCCACTCACGTGTTTCGCAGAAATTTATTTCTGACTCACATCGGGATCGAACCCAGGTCTCTCAAATGAAAGGCAAGGGCACTACCAACTGATCCACATTAGTAACCATTTCAGATTTATACGTAATTTTAATAACCACAACGCCCCCGTAAGTTCTCGATTTCTTCACACTTTGGAAACGCTTGTCACGGCAAAGCCTAGTTACTAATGAAGAAAGAAAAGAAGATATTCTGATGCCCTGGCAAGATTCGAATACACACACACACACATATATATATATATAATTTATATATATCTATTATATATATATATATATATATATATATATATATATATATATATATATATATATATATATGCACACATATATATAAATAAATATACATATATGTTGATATGTCTTATAATATGTGTGTATTCTATAAAAGAAATGTTTTTCTGCATTTTTGATACGTTATTTTCTATATTTCTCATGTGTTGTGAAATATAACAAGGTGGTTTTGTAGTATTTATGTTTATGTGCGATGCTTATATATTTTTCTTTTGTGTTTGTCATATATGGACTGTAATAACTGTGAAAATAGTGTTTATGGGAGATGCTATTTGTCAAGTCTTACAAAGGGTTGGTTGGTTGTGTGATAAGATAAGATGTGTCTTCCTGTAGGCTTGTTTGTTCAGGTGGACAGGATGTGGGTATGCGAGAGAGATCCTAGAAGCCACTTATCAGTTAAAAGGGAGATGGGTTGACAGGTTTGATATCCATGGCCAGTTCAGAGGCCTGTGTGTTTGCACAAGTGTTTAAACAGGAATTTGTTAATCATTCAGATGACAGGCAGGCCTATGTAATTCTCTGAGCCAGGGAATAATTTCCCTGTCTTTTTTCCCTCTTCAGGGGAAGAATCTGTTTTTTCCTTTCTTTCCCCAGGGAAGAAACTCAGTTTATGCCTGTTCCTTCTAGGGTAACCACTTTCTACAAATGCCTAACTGGCAACCCAGGTGTAACCTCATAGGAGATATTGGTAAAATAAAGTCAGTTCAGATAGAGATCTGGTAGAATTAGGGTGGTTTCTCTCTCTCTCTCTCTCTCTCTCTCTCTCTCTCTCTCTCTCTCTCTCTCTCTCTCTCTTCATAGAAGAGTAAAATTGTGGTCACCTCCCAAGCATATAAGTTTTGTGAACTGTTACATAAATATTTCATGCTCCCTTTGTAGAATCTGATATAAGAGAGAATATATTGTAACAGGCCTGAGGTACAAGTGTTTTTGCTGTGGAAAAATGAGTTGTGTATTGGTGTGCACAGACTTGTATAAGGTAAAATGGTATTTACTTATTTTTTACCATGGTAAAAAGGTGAATGTGATCTTTTAAAAAGGTGAATGTAATCTTTTTAAAAAAGGTAGATATAATCTTTGAACAGATTTTGCCTTAGTGAAATTACTGGTGATAAACTTTTTGTGCATTTTTACATGTTCTTGTCTTTACATCTCTTTTATGTGTTCTTGTGTTTATAATTTCACAGTGTTACCCAAGATTTTGTGTTGGTGATTTAACAATGATTTAGTTAGCACTTTATATGTGTTGATACTTTAACATTGAATACTTGTGTTGATTACATTTCTCAAGATTTCTTTTCCAAATTTGGAGTAAATCTTATTAGTCTGAATTTTGCTTAGTTGGCATAAATATTGATAAATATAAAGTTTTGTGAATTAATCTTGTTTAAGAATTAATTAAATCTTACGTTGCTTTCAAGTAATAGTAAATTTATTTGAGATTGTGGACTACTTATAACTTCTGAATTTAGAAATAAATGTTTGTATTTAAAGTTTTAAAAGCACAGTATATCATTTTGACCACCAATGAATATGGTTATTTATGTATGCACAAGGTAAGTGATAAACATGTTCTGTTCTCCTTTGTGTTTTTTTAAGTGAATTAGGACCAGGGAAACAATCATAGTTGTTTGATGGAGTGATGCCCTTTCCCCTCTAGCATATTTATTGCTTAACAGTTATTACCTCACTCATAACCTGATAAACTTAGATTGATTTTTTCATGTGATAAGCAAGTTTTAAGGGATCACTGTTACCTTTAGAGTGTTCAGTCATAATATTATTGTTATGAGGTTTCAGGTATCTGGCTGAAGTGAGGTGAATTTTTGGATTTAATAGTTGTGTAATAACCAGGTACTTGATCACTTCGTGACAATATATTTGGTGCCCAGACCCAGGAGAACAAAATAGAATATCACTCTGATTTATGGTTTATACTGGTGGTGTTGGGGTATATTTTGATAGGAGAGTGACCACATAGTTGTTTTAAAGTGTATTGTAAACTATTTACTTGAGTAGATTACAGAAAATGGCTCTGTTTGAAGTTCAAGAATTTTTAAGCACTCCTTCCACCAGAAAGTGATCTGAATCTCACGTGACAAAGGCACAGTGGACTGTCTTAGCAGTGACATGTGGCAGTAATGTAACCAGTGGTATGACTGAGGCACAAATCAAATGTATTGCAATTCAAGCATTGATAAACTCTGGTAAAGTGGATATAGAGTTAAATGAGGCATATGAATTGTTGAATGCAGCTGAGATGGAATTTACATATACGCAAGGGCATAAGAATGAGAACGGTGATACAGAGGCAGAGCTTAGACACTTAGAAACAGAAGAAAACTTGTGTAGACTGAAGGTGCTAGCATCAGAAGAAAAGTTACTTAGACTGCAGATGCAGGCTGATAAGGAAAAAGAAGACAGAGAAAGAGCAAGACATGAAAGGGAGTTGGAGTTAATCAGAGCTCGATCCACATTACCTGTAAACCCATATAACTATATCCAAGGTAATGCAGACCCTGAGTTTGATGTAGTAAGAGTGCAGAGGTTAATTCCAAAGTTTACAGAAGAAGCTCCAGATGGCTACAGGTATGGGATGGCCAGAGGATAAATGGTCAGTCTTGTTACAGAGTGTTCTCATTGGTAAAGGACGAAGTGCCTATTTAGCCTTATCAGCCGATCAGTGTAAAGAGTACAGTGTACTGAAACACAATGTGTTACAAATTTATCAGATGACCTATGAATGTTACAATGAAAGATTCAGATCTTTGAGAAAGGATGACAAGATGACTCTTGGATTATGCCTATAAAGTAAGAAGATGTTTCAGACGATGGTTGGAGGCCACTAAAGTTAAGCTGATGGAAGAACTTGAGGAGTTAGTAATCTTAGAGCAATATCTGAGAGGAATTCCTGAAACACAAGAGCATCTTTAAGAGAGAGAAAAGTGAAGAAACTTGACAAAGCTGCTACCCTGAGTGAGGATTACTATATCATCAGTAGCAGAAAGAATTATAATGTCAAGTACCAGAACCAACAATGCACAGGTTATAGGTCTCAGTCGAATTTTAAGAACATTGATGTGAGAAACCCTCCTAGTAGCTATGCCAGTACAAAGCCGGGATATACCTCTCAGGAACTGAATGGTAAACCCTCACCTTCCAGTTTCTCAAGACAGATGCAAAAGACTAATGTTGTTTGCTACAAGTGTGGAAGAGTAGGACACTATAGTCAAGACTGTTATAAGATGCAACAGCAGACCAAGCCAGTTGGACAAGTGGTAAAAGGTAACCAGGTAAAAACAGCTACGAGGAATAGTGTGGGAAACAATGAAACTAGACAAGCAGAGTGTTTAGCAACCAGTGGAAATGTAACTTCAAGTAGTGAGTGGCTGAACAGTGAGGAGGCGTTTAAGCCATATATTTATGAAGGTATGCTGACAAATCCCTTCTCAAGTGTGCAGGTACCAGTCAAGATATTATGTGATACAGGAAGTAACCATAGTGTGGTAGTTCGTGGTGTTCACCCACAGTTGGAGAAGAATCTCACTGGAGATTCAGTTATTTCGAAGGGTATAGGAGGAGAGGAAGCAAATCCTATATGCCACTTGCATTTGTCCTGTGAACTGGTGACAGGAAGCATTGATTTTTCTGTAAAGAACTCACTAGCTGTTGAAGGTGTGCATGTTTTACTGGGTAATGAAGTTGGTGGTATACCCTTCATTCCTTGTCCTACAGTGACAGACAAACTGTTGAGGACTAGTCCTATGGTAGAGATAGAGAAGAAAAACCCCCACCTGTTTCCAAGTTGTGTAACTACCAGGAGTATGAAGAGAACTACGTATGGAAGTGAAGAAACTGAGGAGTTGCTTGTACCAGAAGGATCAAGTGAAGGATCTTTGAGCTTAGAAGAGCTGTTCCAGGAAAATGAAAATTTCCCTAGTGTTAATAATGAAGAAAGTATCCAAGTAAAAGAGGATCCTGTTGTTATTGAAGAGACCCAGCGTAGTCAAAGTGTTCCTGAAGATAGTAGTGAAACTCTAGTAGCAGAGCTGGCGAATATTGAGGGTTCAACCCTTGAAGTTGGTCAAGTGACTAGAGAGAAGCTAATAGAACTGCAGAAGAAGGATACAACGTTGGCCGATTTGTTCTTCAGAGTTGTTGATCAAGAAGAGATGCAACAAACTCCTACCTGTTATTACCTAAAGAAAGGATTGCTAATGAGGAAGCATCGATCTGCAGATATTCCAGGAAATGCTGAATTGGGGGAATATCAAAAAATTTTGATTCCATATCCGTTGAGAAAACAAGTAGTAGCGGTAGCACACGAGTCTGGACATATGGGAATCAGGAAGACTGTTGAGATTATGAAATATTTTTCCTGGCCTGGACTTCACAAGAATGTTACCAGATTTTGCAGAGTGTCATACATGCCAGATAGCTGGAAAACCGAATGAAACTATTCAGAAAGCCCCCCTACAACCCATAGAAGTTAGAGGAGAACTCTTTAGCAAGGTGATAGTAGATGTGGTTGGACCACTTCCGAAAACGAAGAAAGGACATGAATATCTGTTGACGTTAATGTGTCCAGTAACAAGGTATCCTGAGGCGATTCCTGTAAGAAGTATAAGTGCACATTGCTGAGAAGTTGGTGGAATTTTTCTCCAAGTTTGGAATACCAGAAATTCTACAAAGCGACAAAGGAACGAACTTTACTTCAAAATTATTCCAGGATGTGATGAACTTGTTAGGAGTGAAACAACAGTTATCTACCACTTACCATCCAGAGACTCAAGGAGCCTTGGAAAGGTTCCACCAGACTTTGAAAAGTATGTTAACAAAGTACTGTAATGAATCAGGAAGAGAATGGGATGCTAGTTTACCTTTAATGTTATTTGAGGTTAGGGATGCTTATCAAGAAAGTATGGGTTGTTCACCAAATGAAATGATTTTTGGTCGAGACGTGAGAGGTCTGTTGAAGATTCTTGCAGAGAATTGGGAAGAAAATCGAGAGGAAGTCCAAGGAGAATATGTGAAAAACTTGAGGAAAAGGTTAAGAGAAATGAGAAAATTCTCTTTAGAAAATCTGAATATAAGTCAAAAGAAAATGAAGAGGAAATATGATGCTAAGACTACGCTAAGAAATTTTAGTGTTGGACAACAAGCTCTAGTGTTCTTACCAGTGAAAAGATTTCCCGTTACAAACAAGTTTCAAGGCCCTTATAGAATAATAGAGGAGTTAAGTGATCGAACTTTCATGACTGAAACACCAGGGAGAAGGAAACGACAGAGGAAGATACATGTGAATCTTTTGAAACCTTACTTCTCAGAGACTAGAACTGAAACAGTGTCTATAACCCAAACAACTTCATCTACAGAGGACGATGATGGCCATGAATTGGGAGCTGAAAGCAAGATGAACAACTCTTCAATATTTGAAATTTTGGAGAACAAACTAAAACATCTGAGTGTTGAACAAAGCATGGAATTGAGTGAAATGATTCAGAGTTTCCCTGAGATTTTTGCAGATGTACCTAGGTGTAATGACTTGACAAGGCATGAGATAAAGATCAGAGAAGATGGAAACCCTTTAAACAGAGAGCTTACAGTGTATCACCTTTTCACTGAGATGTTTTGAAAAAAGAAGTTGAATATTTATTGCAGCATGGATTAACAGAACCCACTTCAAGTCATTACAGTTCTCCTTGTGTGTTAGCGAAGAAACCAGATGGCTCGTTTAGGGTGTGTACTGATTATAGGAAACTGAATTCCATCAGTGTGGCTGACAATTATCCTTTACCTCTTATTGATCAATTACTTGATAATATTAGGCAAGCCAAGTTTGTTTCTAAAGTAGTGAAAGAGTTACAAAGATTTGTGGATGTGCCTAGATTTTATAGCCGATTCTGTAAAAGTTTCCAAGCCACAGTGGCTCCCCTGATTGATTGTATAACCATACTGTGTAGAGAGAGAGACCATTTTTGGAAGGAGCAATAAAATTGTCCATTATTTATCCCATTCCGAATTGTTGGATTCAAACCCAGGATAATTAATCTTCTGGGGGAAAGAATATAATGATATGTCTTTTGATATGTGTGTATTCTATAAAAGTAATAAGTTTTCTGTATTTTTGATATGTTATTTTTTATATTTCTCATGTGTTGTGAAATATAACAAGGTGTTTTTGTAGTATGTATATTTTTGTGCAATGCTTATATATATTTTCTTTTGTGTTTGTCATATATGGACTGTAATAACTGTGAAAATAGTGTTTATGGGAGATGCTATTAGTCAAATCTTACAAAGGTTTGGTTGGTTGTGTGATAAGATAAGATGCGTCTTCCTGTAGGCTTGTTTGTTCAGGTGGACAGGATGTGGGTATGCAAGAGAGATCCTAGAAGCCACTTATGTTATCAGTTAAAAGGGAGATGGGTTGAGCCAGGGAATAATTTCCCTGTCTTTTTTCCCCTCTTCAGGGAAAGAATGTTTTTCCTTTCTTTCCCCAGGGAAGAAACTCAGTTTATGCCTGTTCCATCTAGGGTAACCACTTTCTACAAATGCCTAACTGGCAACTCAGGTCTAACCTCATAGGAGATATTGGTAAAATAAAGTCAGTTCAGATAGAGATCTGGTAGAAATAGGGTGCTCTCTCTCTCTCTCTCTCTCTCTCTCTCTCTCTCTCTCTCTCTCTCTCTTCATATAGAAGAGTGTAAAATTGTGGTCACTCTCCCAAGCATATAAGTTTTGTGAACTGTTAATAATATTTCATGCTCCCTTGATAGAATCTGATATAAGAGAGAATATATTGTAACAGGCCTGAGGTACAAGTGTTTTCACTGAGGAAAAAGGAGTTGTGTAATGGTGTGCACAGACTTGTATAAGGTAAAGTGGTATTTACTTATTTTTTACCATGGTAAAAAGGTGAATGTGATCTTTTAGAAAGGTGAATGTAATCTTTTTAAAAAAGGTAGATATAATCTTTGAACAGATTTTGCCTTAGTGAAATTATTGTTGGTAAACTTTTTGTGCATTTTTACATGTTCTTGTCTTTACATCTCTTTTAAGTGTTCTTGAATTTATAATTTCATAGTGTTACCCAAGATTCTGTGTTGGTGATTTAACATTGATTTAGTTAGAACTTTATATGTGTTGATACTTCAACACTGAATACTTGTGTTGATTTCATTTCTTAAGATTTCTTTTTCAAATTAGGAGTAAATCTTAATAGTTTGAATTTTGCTTAGTTAATGAATATTATTGATAACTATAAAGTTTTGTGAATTAATCTTGTTTTAAGAATTAATTAAGTCTTACGTTGTTTTCAAGTAATAGTAAATTTTTTTTGAGATTGTGGACTCTACTTATAACTTTTGAACTTAAAAATAAATTTTTGTGTTTAAAGTTTTAAAAGCACAGTATTTCATTTTGACCACCAGTCTTCTTCTTCTTCTTTTAACGTGCTTTTTTCCCATTTTTGTATGGGGTAAGCACGATGCCTTCTTTTGAAGGACTTTGATTTGGCTTTGGGGTAGACCTTGTGTCCCCGATCGGCTGCCCTGCCTGACATCGCTTAGACCCCGGGTAGCGTATGTTTCATGTATCATACCCGACCCAACGCCCTTTCTTCCCCAGCAGCGAGAAGTTGTTGAGCGGTAGGGCGAGAGTTCGAGACGTGTGAGATGTTTGTTATGTTTTGAAGGTGTTGTAGTGGCTTTGTTTTGTGTGTGTGTATTTAGTCTGTAACACCCATTTGCTTTTTACAAACCTATCCGTTGATTACATATATAATCCCGGATGTCTCACACGATAGCAAAGGTCTGCTCTCTGATCAGTCGGCTGCGGATTTGAACTCCGCGCACAGACCTCTACGAAGTCCGAAGCTGCTGCTGTAACCGACTGAGCCATTGAGGCTCGGTTATTTATGTATGCACAAGGTAAGTGATAAACATGTTCTGTTCTCCTTTGTGTTTTTTTAAGTGAATTAGGACCAGGGAAACAATCATAGTTGTTTGATGGAGTGATGCCCTTTCCCCTCTAGTATATTTATTGCTTAACAGTTATTACCTCACTCATAACTTAATAAACATAGATGGATTTTTTTCAAGTGATAAGCAAGTTTTAAGGGATCACGGTTACCTTTAGTGTTCAGTCGTAATATTATTATGAGGTTTCATGTATCTGGCTGAAGTGAGGTAAATTTCTGGATTTAATAGTTGTGTAATAACCAGGTACTTGATCACATCGTGACAATATATATATAAATATAATACATATATATATATATATATATATACACACACACACACACACACACACACACACACACACACACATATATATATATATATATATATATATATATATATATATATATATATATATATATATATATATATATATATATATATATATATATATATCTCACGGATGATCCTATGAAGATGGAAAAGATGATTTTATAGTATAAAATATGAATGATGTAATGATTTTTCTATAATTAATCAAATGCAATTGTAGGCATCAGAATAAATGGTTTAGAAGGCTGTATGGACAGGAATGGTATTGGTGTGATGAACGAAAAATGAATGGAGATTTGACAGCTTTTGCATGACACCAGGCCTCGTGTTTGGTGGAACTATGTCTACTCATACTAATAAGCACATGAACTCTTAAATTGATATCTGCAAAATAACACAGTAGGTGCAGATGCAGGCAGTAACTATTTACTACTTTGTGTGGCCAAGATTGGATTTGAATAAAAAAAAGTATTACATCCTAAAAGTACTGTCCAGAACAAATATGATATTAGGATTTAAGGAAAGAATGCTGTTCATGTGAAGGAGGAATTCATTTTAGGATAAGAATAGAGTTCTAGTTTTGGAAAGTACGATCAGCCAAAGCCTCAGGGCCAGGGCGTTGATTACACACCCGGGTCAACGGTTGCTTTACTCCAATAGCACCGAGATGAATTTTTGGATGAAAACCGACGGGTTGGCGGAAGTTTGTAGAGATTGATCATGTATATCGCCATGCATGACGTTTAGTAAGCGTCAGAAATTCAAAACACATTTCGGAAAATAATTAACGTATCAGATCCATAGTTGCCTCTATACATGCAGAAGGCATTTGGAGGACTAAATTGCAGTCATTATCTTTTTCAAAAAAAAAAAAAAGAGCGGAGACCATATGTCTGGTCAAAATTCACTTTCAAAACTGACAGGAAATGGCCCATCAACCGGACAAGCGAGTACTGAAGATAATGTCCCAAAATGCTGAGAGCTCTTTGAAGTCTCTTTTCACGAAATCAAAAACAGAAAGGAGGACGAACAAAAGTCGAAAGTATTGCGTCTGTTCCAGTTTCGGGAGACACAAAGGACCACTGAACCAAGGATGAGAGCACCTGATGCCAATTACGAAATTAAAAAGAGAGGCTTCTCTTTTGGCTTCTGTGCCACATGCATTCATCAAGGAAATGGAAAGAAGAACGTTGCTTTAGACTCATGCGCCCTTTTCCTGTCACATCTTGACGCCATTTATTTTCTCTTTAGAGATGTTTACTGCTTTGTACAGCAAGAAAACTTTGTGTAATTGCTTTTTTACGTACCTTCATAATGACATTTTTTTTATTAATAATTTTTTCATACGTTTCCCGTACCTGAATATTGAATACTTGAGTATTTGAACAGAACACGCTCTGCTACAGTAATACTGGTTTCCCCTAATGTCTATGAGGAATTAATATAGGTTCAGCATAAGCACCTTTTCTCCTGTAAAACAAATAAACTGTCTTTTTCTCCACAAGGGAGATAGGCACAACCTTAAAACAAACGAAAAATGACGCAGGTGCGGTACGAAAACATTATCAGCAGATTCGTCACACATCAGTAATCTTATCTCAATCCTTACAAATAAGCAACCTAACTTGGCTGTGTACAGGAAATATAATACTTTCCAAAATTCAAAGCTACGGGAGAGATATCAAACAAGA
>NC_089752.1:48129174-48141674 GCF_040412425.1 Macrobrachium rosenbergii | reverse complement strand
TGAAGCAACTATCTTAACAGGAGAGAGAGAGAGAGAGAGAGACAGAGAGAGCTTATCAGTTGTCATTCAGATATATATATATATATATATATATATATATATATATATATATATATATATATATATATATATATATACATATATACATATATATCTCAGTGGACAAAGTTACTGTCTATTGTCGTTTCTGAACCAGGCAATGGTTCGAATCCCCACCGTGACGAGAAACCATCAACTGCAATTACCCCCTTTGGTAAGTTATTCCTGAGGTAGAATGTGAACTGAAATTTAACTGATATTTGTGGGCTTAATATTTGTGCATAATTGTTCATATATATATATATATATATATATATATATATATATATATATATATATATATATATATATATATATATATATATATATATATATATATATATATATATATTATTACAAATATTACCCTGTTCGACGTCTCTTCCTTTATTTAGTAGAAATATAAAAAAGAGAAAGAACCAAAGCTTTCTCTTTGTAAAGCAGTTTAGGGAGGGAAGCCACAGAGCTGGGCTTGTTTTCCAAAAACACCAACCATCAGCTGGAGGTTTGAAGTTTAGTTTAGGGGCCTATTCAACAGGGCAGGTTTTACCAGGACCACCTTTAGATAGATTGTACCTTAAGCTCACTTTTCTATGACCTTTGTACTAGCGAGTTTTTGTCATTTTTCAGACGCTGCCCCCTCACCTTAAGGGGGAGGAGTCTTTCAAGCCAGCACCCACACATTTTGACCCTGCTCGGGCAGTCCAGAGGTATTCTTCATAGAGAGCACAAGCACTGTGTGTCTCTCACAGCCTCCTCCTTTTGTCTTCCCCCTTTTGTTGAACAGCCAGGGAATTTGCCATTTCAACGGACCCAGGAATTCTGATGCTACTGATCACTGCATTATCCACTCCAACGGTAAGTCTGAAGATGACAATTACTCCCAGTTCTTTCCTTTAGACCTCATACTTGTTTCTTGTTTCAAATTTCTCTCTCTCTTAAACAGTCATTGACTAAGAAAAATCCTAGTATAACCATATCCCATTTTATGAAGTCAAATATATGAAGTACAATTACTGTTGCCTAGTGAGATTGCATAAATTATACTCCATGGTGTTAACGTAATATTCTTGATCTATGATTCATCCCTGGCAGTCAATTAATGATATGTGAGAGGTCCTTGATACTGAATTGTTATCTGGATACGTCTCTTCCAGAATCAGGCACACCTTGGAACCTGGCCAGAATCTTGTTTGGAGAAGGATTAGCATATCAGTGTCCCAAAGTCACACTTACAATTGCTTATAGGCACGTCACAAGAGGCCCATGCCGTTGTGTCATCCACTAATTTATGTTGAAATATCTTGTGTCCGAAGTGGGATGAAGTTGGAGCTGTTATTAGTTCCCATAAGATCCCAGTTCACATTTTTTATTTCTTTTATTCTTGTTGTTGAAACTGGTTGTTTGTGTAATGTTGTTTAATTCATGTGTTCAAAATAAATCAATATATTCAGTAAGCTACTTTCAACTGGCACCTGAACTAATTAAGTTAATTATCTGTCTTTTTTCGTAACTTTTAGACTTAACTGATAGGATTACGTGGGTCTTACGTAAAGGAAGGCTATATAAATCACAGTAATTAATAATTAAATTCATCAGCTGAATGACCCATGTAACAATGGCAACCTTGCCAGGATCTCTATTCAATTCACAGAGATAAAGAACTTGGAATCAAATTAAATACAAATTAATTCAAAGATAAAAGTCAGATCATATTAATTTCATCCTAAATTCTCCCAAACAAGGATACTGGCCAAGGAAAGTAATATTAAGAATACCAATTTTATAATAAAAAGAAGAGTAGGTAGGAAAGTGTGCATTTAATGAGAGCAGCTATAATTTACAATTTACAATAATAAGGAAACGTTTACCATGTTCGGATACCGAGCCAGCCACATTCCAGTCAAGGTCGTGTAAGTTACCAAGTCAAGATTTAATATTTTGCTATTCGCCAGTCAATGATTAATGCATGATATTAATTTCTGAACTAGTTAGCTACTGCATGACAGTATTGTGAGGGCGTGTGCCTAGCATTTCTCTTGTGTAGGATAAGATGGGCAAATTTACAAAAGTCCATAAGATTTCTTGGAAAAAGCAGCAACTGTGTCAGTCCTAGAGAGAAAGCCCCTGACTGAGCGTTATGAAGAGAATTACTTTCCCTCGTGCAAAATCTTATCAAATTTCCTTGCCATTAATATCACAAATGAACTGTATCACTGTTAATTTCATAATTTGCCTTTTACATTAACTGAAATCAGGCCAGTAAGGAGTTCATGGGTCCATCCCTTTGCATCTTGAATGGCCCCATAGTAAGTATGGCGGACGCATGTAGTGTTTAGTTTCGGCACCGAAAAAGAAAAAAAAAGAAAATCATAACAAATTCGTCTTTATAACATAAAATAACTTGCATTTGTGGTAATTAAAGTTAGAACTTGTATTCCCACATTAGCTTCATTCGTTTTGTAAGAGAAATTGGAGTGTTTGGTGCTTTTTTTATTGTAATAACATCGCGAAGGCGGGAGGTTGTGTATTCCTCCGCCATCGGTCTCCCATACTTAGCTTCCAGTAAGGCGTTGTGTTTAAATCATCAGCTGTGTGGTCATGTGACCCGTCCGACATTTTGGGAACAGGTTGCCTGTGAGCTAGTAGCCGCCATCTTAAAGCTTTGTTGCTGTTATTGTTTACCTGTGTGATGTCACGATAACGTCTGCCTCATCTGCTCCACTTAGCGAACTACTTTGTCTCGCTCATTACCATACTCGCAAAGCTTAGAGAAAAAAAATATACTTCAATATTATTCAGAAACTAGGTATAGGATTTAATGCAACAGGCAAAAGAAAGTTAATAATTTAGTCAGGGAATAATTTATTTAGGAAATTTAACAAAAAAAGGTCCTACACAAAATAAACTTTTGCAGGGAATTATATAAAAAGGAAAATAAAAAGAACTTCATAATTTAACCATACTTATCAGCCTAAGATGTAAGACGCAACGCTAATAAGGCAAGTTAATATTGGCAAAACAACCCATTACCTAACATAGCAAAACTAAGAAGTATTTCAAAAAGAAGAAACCTGCTAGTGTGCATTTAAAATTTTACTCATTTACTCAGGCAGTGCAAACTTCGCCTGCTGGATACTTTTTCTCTCTCTCTCTCTCTCTCTCTCTCTCTCTCTCTCTCTCTCTCTCTCTCTCTCTCTCTCTCTTCCACTTCTTTTATCCATTCACGTAAGCTTTTAAGATATCTCCTAAGTGTATGTGCACTGTCTTCATTGAAAGAACAGGCCAACATAGGAATAATTAATTAAACTAAAACAAATAAAAAGAAACACCCCTGTCCCACAGATAGATGAGGATAAGTTAAGATTAACCAGTTATAGACAAATGTCGGTCACAAGTGGGGTCTTTTATCTAGACTCAAGCATAAAAGCCTTCCTCCTTCCGCATGAAAGGAAGTAGCGTAGCTGGTACTAGGAGCCAGTCACCCACGAGGGCCAAAGCAACCAAAACTGATTCTTCTTTGCCACAGTGCCACTAATCTGAGGCACTGTCACAAACTGAAGAGCTTACCTATCTCTTTCTTCTTACCTTCCCTTTTTCTCCTACTTATTAGTTACACTCTGCTTGGGCAGAGTGCATTTTCCCCTCAGTACAATTAGTTGTACTCCCAAGACATAGTGCCACCAACAGAAAAAAAAAAGTCCTTTGTGACTACATAAGCTACACCTGTACCTAGAGATACAGAGCACCCTGATGGTCACTGTGGCGGCCACCAAAATCCCTGAATTAAAGAGATCGCGGCTAATAGCAGCTCAGCGTGAGGATGACAACCTCCTACCCTTCACACAGGGATCTGACAAAGGAAGGCTATCTCCTCAAAGATGGTGTCCTCTTCCGAGTTTCTGGGAGAACTGAAGAACCTGCGGGAGTCACCCACTGAGTGGTAGTAGTGCCCAGGAAAATGCAGGTCCAAGTGCTCCAACTAGCACATGACCGGTTGGGAGACCATTTCAGAGTCAACCTCACAGCTGGAGGGAAGGTTTCATTGGCCAGAATGGCGGAGGTCTGTGAAGAACTATGTTGCATCCTGCCCCTCCTGCCAAATTGTGGGAAAACACAACAAAGTGGTCCCTAAGGCCCCTCTCCAGAATATACCCTCTGTCGGTGTCCCATTCCAAGATGTCTTGATAGACTTTTACACCCCGGAGGGGTGAAAGAAAATGAAAACTGGGAACGCCCACTTCCTGTCCATTATTGACAGGTTCACCCAGTATCCAAAGGCGATCCCAGTACGCAGTACCAGCTCGAAGAATGCTATCCGGGCTTTGACCCGGTTCTTCTGCCAATTCGGGTTCCCAGCCAACGTCCAAAGCGATGAAGGTCAGCACTTCATGTCGAGGGAATTCAGAGATGCCATGGCCACCCAGAAGTTCTGGCAAAGCTCATCGTCATCACCCCTGGGCTGGACGAAAACTGGCACCAAGACGTTCAGGCTCTTCTCTTGAGGTATCACCAGGTTGTCCAGGATGAGCTGGGTTGTGCATCCATGGCCGAGCACACCATCCACCTGGAAGAATCAGCCAGGCCTATTGCACAAACCTACTACAAGGTAAACCCGCAGCGGGCCGAGCTGATAAAAGCTCAGGTTGCTGGTCCTCGTCAGTGGTGCTGGTCCCGAGGGAAGGGGGTGGGGATAGGCTATGCATCGATTTCAGTAAACTGAACGCGGTGACCAAGCATAGAGGTATGCCTAGACAGCATCGACCAAGCCCCTTTCCCCAGCAAGATCGAGATGGGCTATTGGCAGGTGCCGCTTAGCCAGAAGTCGAGACCCCTCACCACCTTCACGACACCTTCAGGTCACTGCCAGTGCAGGGTCATGCTGTTCAGACTCAAGAATGCACCAAGTTGCTCCCAACAGCTCATGAATGAGGTTCTGGCCGGCATTCCAAATTGTGTAGTGTACCTCAATGACATCATCATCTTTGCTCGAGCGTGGGAAGAACACCTGAAAAGGACTGGAACAAGTCCTAGAAGCACTACGAAGGGCAAACCTCGTAGAAAATCTGAAGAAGTGCTGTTTTGGTGTGGGGGAAATCATCTACTTAGGCCACATCATAGGAAACGGCAAACTCAGACCAAAGGACGTAAACATCCTGGCCATTAGGGAAATGCAGTACCCGACCACGAAAAGGGATGCCCAGCGGTTCTTGGGAATGGTCCAATACTTAAGACGGTTTATCCTAAACCTTTCGGAGGCAGCAGCAAGAAAGCCTATGACCGCCTCAAGGAAGTGCGCATCAGCAAGCCGGTTCTCAGGGCGCCGGACTATTATCGACCATCCTACCTCGTCGTTGATGCCAGTGATGTCGGAGTAGGGGCTGTCCTGTTCCACGAAAAGGACCAGATGCGCCATCCTGTCGCCTACTACTCCAAGAAACTAAACTCGGCACAGACGAGGTACAGCACAATCTAAAAGGAGCTACTAGGGCTGGTCTTGACAATTAAGCACTTTGAGGCCTATCGTGCAGACCACCAATTCCCACTGACCGTCCTAACGGACCACATTCCCTTGACTTACCTAACAAACTTCTGAAACCAGAATAAGAGACTGATGAAATGGTAATTGGATCTCCAGGATTATAACTGGACTATCTAGCACATAAAGGGCCTAGATAATAAAATTGCTGATGTGCTCTCCAGGTACTAAGCATGTCCCACCTGTAATTAGTAGTTGCAAGAGCCACAAGCTCCTCCTGGCACTCCAGCCCTCTTGGCACAGTGCTTTTCCATCTCAGAGTGATTCCGGCTCCTGCCCAGAGGAGGTAGCCAGCGTGATCTCTGTCTTAGTAACAGCCGAGACCAGATCGAGTACATAGCAATAGGAACCTTGTTATTTAACCCTTGAAATGAGCAGCAGTAACCACAAGCAATAATCATAACTATTGTGAATAGAGCCACTGAGCTCATGGCACGCATGGCATAATACCTCAGTTGAGGCAAGCATTTACCAGAATGCAGATTATATCTTTGCTTACTGTGATTGCCAACTCTAGTGTAGGACATTCTATACTTGTAAGAATATTGTAACTTAGCTAGTTCATTGTCCTTTACGTTGGTGCTATGGCAGTGTTCTAATAGATATGTCATAAAAGATACCATTGAATGCACCATTTGGCCAGGACTGAATATCACGATCATCAGGGGTAGCACGTAAATATCCGTAAGCACCTTTAAGTAGTGTTAGGAGTCTGTAAATATCCGTAAGCACCTTTAAGTAGTGTTAGGAGTCTGTAGAAGTGATTAAAGCTCATATCCCATTCTAGAGTCAGGTAGATCCATAGCTAGTTGCATTGCAAGGGACAAATCTGTTCAGGGGAAAAGAGTAAAGTAATCGAGGCGAACAGCTTGCTTAGTACAGACCTTCACACCCGAAAGGGAGCACTGGCCGGTCGGAGATTCGAACTCGCGACCAACAGAGTGAAGGCCTTTTTAACGGGGGAGCTATTACAAATATTACACTGTTTGACCTCTCTTCCGTTACTTAGTAGAAATATAAGAAAACAAAAAACCAAAGCTTTCTCTTTGTAAAGAAGTTTAGGGAGGGAAGCCACAGAGCTGGGCTTGTTTTCCAAAAACACCAACCGTCAGCTGGAGGTTTGAAGTTTAGTTTAGGGGCCTATTCAATGGGGTAGGTTTTACTAGGACCACCTTTAGATAGATTGTACCTTGAGCTCACATTTCTATGACCTTTGTACTGGTGAGTTTTTGTCATTTTTCAGACGCTGCCCATGGGCCTTAAGGGGGAGAGTCTTTCATGCAAGCACCCACACATTTTGACCCAGCTCGGGCAGTCCAGAGGTATTCTTCATAGATAGCACAAGCACTGTGTGTCTCTCACAGCCTCCTCCCTTTGTCTTCCCCTTTTGTTGAACAGCCAGGGAAATTACCATTTCAACAGACCCAGGAATTCTGATGCTATTGATCACTGCATTATCCACTCCAACGGTAAGTCTGAAGATGACAATTACTCCCAGGTCTTTCTTTTATACCTCACACTTGTTTCATGTTTTAAGTTTCTCTCTCTTGAACAGTCACTCACTAAGGAAAATCCTAGTAATACCATACTCCATTTATAAAGTCAAATATATGAAGTAGTTATTGTTGTCTAGTGAGATTGCATAAATAATACTCCAAGGGATGAATCTTGAACAAAGATTCATCCCTTGCAGTCAATTAATGATAAGTGAGAGGTCCTTGATATCGAATTGTTATCTGGATACATCTCTTCCAGAATCAGGCACGCCTTGGAACCTGGCCAGAATCTTGTTTGGAGAAGGATTAGCATATCAGTGTCCCCAAATCATGTGCTTACAATTGCTTATAGGCGCGTCACAAGAGGCCCAAGCCATTGTGTCATCCACTAACTTATGTTGAAATATCTTGTGTCCAAAGTGGGATGAAGTTGGAGCTGTTATTAGCTCCCATAAGACCCCAGTTCACATTTTTCATTTCTTTTATTCTTGTTGTTGAAACTAGTTGTTTGTGTAACGTTATCTAATTCACATGTTCAGCATAAATCAATATATTCAGTAACCTAGTTTCAACTGCCGACCGATCTAATCAAGTTTACTATCTGTCTTTTTTCGCAACTTCTAGCCTTAATTGATAGGATTACGTGGGTCTTAGGTAAAGCAAGGCTATATAAATCACAGTAATTAACAATTAAACTCATCAGCCGAATAATCCACATAACAATATATAGTATATATATATATATATATATATATATATATATATATATATATATATATATATATATATATATATATATATATATATACTGAGATTAGAGATATTTGTCAAAATGTAGTATATTAAAGCACAAGATTTCACTGCTACGAGTGACAAACAGGTCAGGAGATGTTTTACAAAAAATTATGTAAAATTTATACGAATGTCTTTTGATTCATATCCCAAACTTAGAACTACCAATATGACAGACCTAAATGACCTGGATTTGAAAGATTGCCATTAACAACTTCTGTCTTTGAAGGTCGCCATCTTTTTTTTTTATTTATGAGATGGGTCTTCTGTCAGTCATGATTAAAAGAATAACCAATGTTTCTCTTATTTGAGGTTTTATGTGATATTCTTGTTCTCTTTCATCACGCCTTCTTTCTCATTTTGGTGCTCCCCGGGACAAGTCATTAAGGGAAATAGAAAACTTTCCCTCGTTTGCTCCTTTTGGGAGATATTAATTGTAGAAAAAATAAAAACAACAAAAGAGGGAAGAATGATGTTTATTTAGTGTTCACTGCTTTTAAAGGACTACGAAACCTAACAAAGAGAAATCGATTAATTATTTTTAAATGCAACGAAGATACGCGTGATCTTAAATAGTTAGGGGTTTTGATTTATTTTCACTGACAAATGAAAAGCCAAGAAGTGAATCTGCAACTAACAAAGAGGACCATGTATAAAGATTTCACCAATAATAACAAGACAGCGTATAGGGATCTCCTCATTGTTATTTCCAGCCAATGGAAAACACCTCACTGAAAAGACACGAACGAGCAACAAAGTTTACGTAGAAGCGTAGAAAAGAAAAGGGCATACAATGTGGAAACAGATGGAGAACTCACCGAAGTTCTCATGGTGCCATTTCCCATGGAACTGGAAGAGGCTAATAAATATCGAAACACAAATGGCAACCGCAGTAGCAAAATTCGTAGATAAATTCTGCGTCTCGTTCCTGTCGTGAACTCGAAGGGAATTTATCGTATTGCTGATCACATAACCGAGTCTTTTCCACGGACGATAAACGAGGGGAAAAAACAGGTCGTACATAATTCATTGACATTTTGGAAGAGAAAAATACAATAAGATAGTTAACACATGGGATACTACGTTCAGTTTCTATCCATTTCTCTGTCTTTTCAGCCATATATTGTGTGTTGATGAGATGGAACACGAATCAAGGAGAAAAAGAGGACCTCGCGTCCATCTGCTGAACAAAAGGTATATAATACTAAATCTACCTTAGGATAAAATTCGTAAAAACGTCTCTGCGTGTCGTCGTTTCCCATTAAGTCGGCAGCTCAAAATCCTACTGGTGACGGGGCGCTTATCAATTATAATTCTCCTTGGGATTATGTTATTCCGGAGATATAGTGAACTGGACATTAAATGACATTTGCAGCTTAATATTTGTGAAAATAAGAATAAATACTGTCGACTGGAACTAAAAGCTATTATGTAACGCCTTGCAAAGAATTTAAACACCGTACAAGGACAGAAAACTAAAAAAATATAGCAATAAAACAATATGAAAGTAGTTAGTTGTCACCAATAAGAAGATTGGGATCTGCTTGGATCAGCTGAAAATCAAGAACGAATGGGAACCTTTCTAAATTTATGGCCTCATAAAAACGGACCTCCTCCTAACGATAAACTATAATTTCTAGAGAAATTATGAGGCGGGTTTCACTTCGAGGCAACTTTTGTTGATTTTGCAGGCCATGGTTTTACTTCACCGTGACGTTACTTTAATTGCTCTCTCTCTCTCTCTCTCTCTCTCTCTCTCACACACACACACACACACATACACACATACTGCGTGTGACTGCAAGAGGCATCCTAAAAAAAAATAAAAACATGAAATCTCAGCCGTTTTCAGGTATAGCATTGCATGTATAAAATATCCAATTCAATGAACATGCTGTACGGCTTTCAAAAGCCCAAAACTATTTTATGAGATGCACAGAAAAACAGTGAGTCAGATACTAATTTCATATTGGTTCACAATATAAAATGAGTGAATAACAAAGATATAATTATGAAAATTGCTGCTACTCTTACTGAAATATGAATGGTATGGAACTGTATCTTATAATGTTAAAAACATAGTATACTTTTACTGTACCTTATATTACGTTGATGATCATTATTCATATACAAACGGGAATAAACTCAAATATACTTTACAGGTGTTTCGAAGCTATTTTGTATATTTTGAAAATCTGAATCACGTCAATATTTATCAGTTCAAAGAAACATTATTTGTTTAGCTGGATAAACACAACAGTGCATATTTCTTCAGAAAAATTTAAACAGTTACCTGACGTTTTAGTTTACAAGATTATGATTGTTCACCGTACTTTTATTTACCTATTACAGGCGTGTTTATGTACAGGGTTATAATCTTCATTTTTTTACAATATATTATCTATTTAGTCTATCTGTTTTTGCCGACTCTTATAACCTATTTTCTTGCGAGAGGCGTGTCCATGATTAAGCCCAGCCAATCTTCCATTACTTCACTATTTCCTCTGTACTTCGGACCTGGGCTACAAAAGGGCATTAGGTTTGTTACGCTTGCCCTTTACAATAAAGCTCAAGATGGAGGAACCGCATAAAATGTGGGTTCCGAATGTTACATTTTTAATATCAATGTACATTATTTTGCAATGCAAGGGTTGTGTCCGAATACCATTACAACCAAACGACAGCATTCACACCAGAAGTAAGGAAGAAGCAATCTCATACAAAGCTTTATTTTATCTGAATATCTGTGTATGGGATTCGAGAATGGCAGGAGCCTCGATGGCTCAGTTGGTAGAGCAGCAACCTCAGACTTCATAGATGTCTGTGGCGAGGGTTCAATCCCCGCAGCCGACCAGTCAGAGAAGGCGGACACTTTGCTATCCGTGTAGACACCCCGGGATTACATATGTAATCAACGGATAGGTTTGCTGAAAGCAAATGGGTGTTACAGACTAATACACACATAAAACAAAGCCACTCCAACATCTTCTAAAAACAAAACAGACACCTCACACGTCTCGAACTGTCGACCTAACCACCCAGTTCTCCTCGCTGCTGGGAGAAAGGGAGCTGGGGATTTGGCACAATACATGTAAACATTCGTTACCGGGGTCTAAGCGATGTCAGGCAGGGCAGCCGATCGAGGCTACAGCCTACCCTACTGCCAAATCAAAGTCCTTCAAAAGAGGGCATCGTGCTTACCCCATATAAAAATGGGGAAAAAAAAGCACGTTAAAACGAAGAAGAGATTCAAGAATGGCAATGTTGTTGGCAACTGGGAATAATGTCCAGTAGTCATTCCTTAAAGTGAAAATGAAATTAAAGTCAATTTATTTTATTTTCCTAGTAATTCACGAATTTTGCAAAAGTTTAATGCTTATTAAGAAAAGAACACTCAGCAGCGTGAAGTATTTGATGAATGTGGACTGACTAATAGACATAATTAGTTATTTCATTTTCATCAAATGCTTCAGCTGCTGAATGTTTTTCTTAAGCATCCAACTAATACAAGGTTCATGAAATACTATGAAGATAAAATAAATATATTGTAATTTAATTTTCTCCCTCCTTAATTACATAATGCATTTGTGGATACAACCAACCAAAGAATGCACTGAAATATGTACATAAAGTATACCGCCTACATTAAACGATATGTAACTTTAGTGTAAAGGCAATTATTTCAAATTGCAGGAACACAAGAAGATTAATTATGAACTTCATCAAAGGAGGTATTAAAGCTTACTAACAAGTTGTCATTTTCATTGACATCAATGACACCAAGAGAAAAAAAATTTTCGCTCTCTCTCTCTCTCTCTCTCTGATCTGATTGCACCATTTGAATAAATATGACAATAACATCCCATTCAGGCATATTTATAATATATATAATATATACACACACATATGTGTGTATATATATATAAATGTAATAGCCACAATGCCCTCATAACTTCTCGAAGTCTTCGCGCTTTTTTGGATACACTTGTCACTGCAAAGCCTTAGGATCCAAGTGCGAGAAATATGAAGAAATTATGATGTCCAGTAGCGGGAAACAAACCCGCGTTACCATAATCACGACGAGGTCACGTTACCAAGCTGACCACGAGTACTAGGATTAGTGTGCATGGCTTTTATTTTTCTACCAATGAAAATTGAAAAATTTATGTATTTTCCGAGTATGAAAATGGATGAATAACGATTTTGCTGAAGAATTATAAATCTAATATATATGCCTGAATGGGATGTTATGGAATTATGGATGGTTTAACTATATTATCGTATTTATTCATATGGTGCAATCAGATCATAGAGAGAGAGAGAGAGAGAGAGAGAGAGAGAGAGAGAGAGAGAGAGAGAGAGAGAGAGATTTTTTTTTTTCGGTGTCATTGATGTCAATGAAAGTGACAACTTGTTAGTATGCTTTAATACCGCCTTTGATGAAGTTCATAATTAATCTTCCTGTGTTCCTGCAGACTGAAATAATTGCCTTTACTTTAAAGTCACATATCGTTTAATGTAGATGATATACTTTATGTGCATATTTCAGTGCATTAATAGAAGGTCTTTGATTGGCCTTGCTTGTGTTCTATTCG
>NC_089752.1:48091674-48126674 GCF_040412425.1 Macrobrachium rosenbergii | reverse complement strand
CGAAAATTAAAATGACTTAATTTCCTACCTTTCTCGACTTTTTCTTTTTAAAGCATACAATTTTTATAGACCTTAATTTATTATTTTTAATCCATATTTTATTCTGGTTTTCATTGTTTTCCTTCCACACTTTGGCATTCAGTAATGTTGACCAATACACAACTTAATGACCCTTTTATCTGTTCCAGTGAATAATAATAATACACACACACACACACACACACACACACACACAATAATAATATTATTATTATTATTATTATTATTATTATTATTATTATTATTATTATTATTATTATTATTATTATTATTTCTGAGTAAAATAGACAGGAAAGTGTAATCGTTTCCATGTCAACAAATCATCAACTCTGATCTGGTCACTTATGTATAAGTACAGTAATATCTGTGTTATTTTAGAGGTGCCGGCAAATATCTGCCGCAGATATCACTATAAAGTATCACTTAATCATACGCATGATAAAAGCTTCAATGATGCTGTCTGTGGATCTTTCCTGCAAGCTCGAAAAATATATATATACTGATGTGTGAGTTAATAATTTTAAAGATAATTTCACATGCCTATTCATTAATGAATAATTTGCTTACGAGTACATACATGAACATGAACAAAAATAAAATAAAAAACTGACATGACAACAAAATTTTTGAAGACTTAATTTAAAATTACCTCAAGAAGAATAATATGTTAGCTCTATATACCATAGCTGGGAAAAGTCATAAAAGTTTGACATTCCTCATGCAAGTGTGTTCATAGTGCCTCTTCATATGTGCAAACCCATGGCGCGTCTGTGTTCTTTAAGTGTGCTTGAATGAGTGGAGTTTTGTTAGTTCAAATATGTGCAGTTGTGTGTGAATTTATAAAATGTAGCTATTAGAAACAAGTAAAAAATGCTCCGAAGTTTCTTCGGCGCAATCTAGTTTTCTCTACAGCGTATAATCAAGGCCACCGAAAATAGATCTATCTTTCGGGGGTCTAAGCATAATGCTGTGTGAGCCGCGGCCCAGAAACTTTCAGCCATGGCCCGATTGTGGCCTGTCCTATAGCGCTGCTAAGCGCACGATCATGGCTAACTTTAACCTAAATAAAAGAAATAACAGGGCAGAGGGCTGCAATTTGGTATGTCTGATGAGTGAGGGTGGATGACCAACATACCAATATGCAGCCCTCTAGCCTCAGTAGTTTTTAAGATCTGAGGGCGGACAGACAGACAAAGTCATCTCAATAGTTTTCTTTTACAGAAAACTAAAATCAGTGGATATCCAGACTGTTCTAATCCCATTTTTCAACCAAAAAGATTTCTTCATCCTAATCTTTACAAAAGACTAACTTGAAACTAATATACATGAATCGAATCTATCCCAACTCCATTCCTCTTCCCAACTGCCCAACCCTGCCCCACCATAAATAATTAATCCAGAGTTAATAAACATAATTTCTTTGATTTTCTTTAAATTTCCTTCCACTTGTTTCACATAAAACTTATACAGTCCTCATTTTCTTTCCTCGGAAGAGATTTACACGTAATGTGCTTGAACTTAGTCCACTGTTTCTGAGAGAGAGAGAGAGAGAGAGAGAGAGAGAGAGAGAGAGAGAGAGAGAGAGAGAAGAACGGAAATTACATGTATTATTCACGATGTTATCAGGGGAGTGAAAGTCATACTTTATTTGAGTTTGTGCCGTTGTCTTGTTTCAGGTTCATATGGATTTATGCTTCTCGTTTGTTAATATTATTTGATCTTTCCTAGATAGCGACCTCATGGTTTTAACCTGGTATGTATCCACCTTTGCGGCGTGTTTAGTAAAGCCCGTTGGGGATTACTGCAGAAACATAAACAAGACTGTAAATATCATAAAGATAATGACCCCCAAGAAATATTAGTCCTACGTAATGACCTCCGAAACCCTTGGGGGTCACTATCTAGGAAAGATCCATATTATTTTCCTAGCCAAGAGCGTCACCAAATTCCGAGTACGCTAAGTCATATGATTCAATATTGTTCATCTGAAAATTACTGTTACACGTTCTGGTTGAATCAAAGTTTTACTGAAAGAAAATAAAACCGCAAATTCAAATATAGAAAAACTTGAAATATAACCTCAACAACCTCATAAAACTCATGAATTGAATTCTAGTAAAATCCCAATTGTTGAAATAAATATCAACTCAATGATTCTACTCCCGTAGGGAGAATGTGTCGTCAGAGTGCCTCACGCGGTACAACGCAGGCATTATTTAAGGATCTTTGCAGCGTCCCTTCGGCCTCTGGCTGCAACCCCTTTCATTCCCTTTACTGAACCTCCGTTGAAATTTTCTTTCTTCATCTAACTTTCCACCCTCTCCCAAGAATAGCTTCAACATTATTTTCAGCGCTGAATAACCTCATAGGTCCCGGCGCTTTGGCCTTTAGCCTAAATTTTATATTCCCATTCCAATTTTAATTATTCTACAATAGTAAAGATTATCAAAATAGAGCATGGAGTTGGAACCACTTCGGACCTTTTTATAATACAAAAACAATCTCAGGAAAGTGAAAATCATAATGAGAACATCCCTCCTTTATTGTCCAGATTGTTCAAAGGCAATAATAATTATAAAAAAAACCTTTGGATTTATTGATATGGGAGAAAGCGACCTCTGGAATAAGTCCTAATTTCTGGCAATTTAGTTGACTGAAGGAGTCGTCATCGAAAAGCATTTCCGGAATTGTGGGTCAATAGAAACCTCTGGCAAGGTTGAACGTTGGAGAAAAATGCCCACTAATAGCTTTGGATGGCTACCCATTCGTTTTCCTTACAGGTTTTTTGGTTCCCACAGCTCATGTGCGTTTTCGTTCTTTTACGAAAATGTTTTACCTTCCTTTAAAGTTTCACATGCGAACCTCTTCTTTTCCCTTTCCCTTGTGAGTGATAAATGTTCTCAAGTATTATCTTTAAGCGCCTGGAGGCTAACTCTGAAAGATAAAATATTTATAGGTAGATATAAAAGAAACATAAACAATACATATAAAACTGCGTCGTATTTGACTGCTCCTGTTCATTTTAGGCATCTATTTTTTTTTATTTTGTGCAAAGCAGGAAAAATCTTCAAGCTAATTTATATGCAGACAAGTCGATCTTCTTAGCCCTCAGACACAAATTCAGGTGTAGATTTGCTCTACACCAAAACAAACAGGTAACTCGACATGGCTGACTGACCCCTCTACGAATAAGGTATAGTCATGAAAGACATTATTCATAATTTCCTCTACCTATTATTATGGCTACGGCTCTTCTGGCGGTTACGTAACATCATGAAGCCCGTCACTTCAAAATTGCTCTTATGGGCGTCACTAATCCTCCAGTTGTTCTATTAGGAGCTTGTTAACCCTGGACAGGTAGCCTTGTGCCATTTTAGACACACGCAGGTTACGCAAAACCCATTTTTTTCGTTGCGCAGCGCCCTTCAAGTAGGTGACTCATTTTTCTGGAATAGCTAGTCTTTGTCGAGCTGACATGGAGAGTAGACTTGCGCACTTTGAAGTCCGCCACGAACACAGCATTTTCGGCGCCGAAAGTTTCTTGTGTATATTTTCAGCACTACCTTACCTTGTACGTAAGTAAAAGTGATTTTCAATACTTTTAAAATTTATTGCTGCATCATTGTTATTTGGACTATAGTGATAATTTTCGGTGGAAATATTAATGGATGGTTGCTCTCATAGACCAACTGCCATTTTGGAGATTGCTCATGGCCAAGATGGTTTTTTTGGTACTTTTTCTAATTTTCCATTTTTTCATGTTTGCAGGTTTCGCCATGTCGAGAAGAAATTTCGTGAAGGAGGAGGACTACAATAAGCTGCTTTTTTCTGAGGATGACACCAGTGATGTGGAGGACCCTCTGAGATTGTTATCGAAGCAGACAGGGTGTTTGATGACTCTGCACAACGCCCACACGTGGGAGGATGAGGAAGCAGAAGAAGTCACCTATGAAGACTTGAAGACGAGTTGGAATGCCTCGCACCCCAGGAGAACGAGCCTTCTACGTCGAGGGCTGCACAGCTTTTGCCCTTCCCCTTAGCCCCCTCTGAGTTACGAAGCAGGAAGAGGAGGAGAGGACCACTACATCCTGCAGCTGGTGAAGCCTCAAGAAGTTACCACAAGACATATACAGAGGAAGGGACAAAACAGTTTGGCACCTAGAGCCAAACCCTGCCATGCCATCTATTTCAAGGAGTGACAACATTGAGGAGGGTGTGCCTACTACAAACACACTAACTGCCAAGACACCCTGGAGGTGTTTTCGTTGTTCATGAACGACCCCTTGCTGGCAGAAGTGTGTATGCATACAGGTGACAAAATCACTTCCTGATAAAGTGAAACGCCAAACAACCCACCTTCAAAGACCTCCAACTCATGGAACTGAAGGCACTACTTGGTGTGCTTATCATGGCAGGGGCACGCAAGGACAACCACCTCACTACAGAAGAGATGTTCTCCCAGCATTAGGATGCCCCCTTCTACAGGAGTGCCATGAGCTTGAGCCGGCGCTTGTATTCCTCATGAGGTCCTTATGGTTTGATAATGCTGGCACATGGGGACAGACCGTCTGAAGACGGACAAGTTCGCCCATATCAGGAAGCTTCTGGAATACTGTCATCTGGCACTGCATAGGCAACTACCTCCAGGGCCTCATCTTACTGTAGATGAACAACTGCTAGCCTTCAGGGGACGTTGCAACTTCCTGCATGTTTATTCCAAACAAACCAGCAAAGTAAGTAAATGCTTTCTCTGTGAATATTTGTAAATATTTTGTATCATTAATTATCATTATCAGTAATACTTTTTGTTTTACAATTTTTCAACATTTCTGTTATTTCATTATAACAAATCTTTCAAGTTTTGATTTATAACTAATGTTAGTTTTCTTCCCCTTTTAGGTATGCTATCAAATTGGTCATGGCTTATGATGCAGAAACACATTATATGTGCAATTCAATCCCTACTGTGGCAAGACCACTGTTGCTGACAGGGTCATATCGCTGGGGAGTTTTTTACTACAGAGTTGGTCAAGCCCTTCAGGACGTCGGGGCGTGTTGTTACCACCAACAACTGGTTTACATCCCTGCCCTTAGCAAAGAGCCTGCAGAAATATGGGATGCACTTGTAGGCACTATTCCATCCTAAACCCTACATGCCTCTGGAATTACAATATTTCCAATGGAGTTGGGACAGTCGGTTGCTGTCTACAACTATGAAGATAGCAACCCTGATGTGCCAACGTGACGTCAACCAAGAGGTGATGCAGATTTTATCCACAGTCCACCATCAACCCACACTTGTGGAACGTCAGAAGACGCACATCCACATGTACTATAATGCAACCAAGGGAGGGGTCGACACTTTCGACCAGCTGTGTGCTGCCATGACCTGCAGCAGGAAGACCCATAGGTGGCCCTTGTGTCTTCTTTGGCCTACCAACATCGTGGGTCAATAACGCCTTCATAATATATCAGCACTGACCAGAAAATGCCAAAGTTTCCTGAAGAAAATTTGCTATGGATTTGGCACTTGAACTTTGTCGTCCCTGGGCATTCAACCGCCTGCAGAAGAGATATCTTCCAAGGGATGTCCCATCCCTGATTTGTTCTGTGTTTGAGGTGAAGACATCACCAAGGCCGCAAATGAAGGCCAGGGACGATCTGAAAAGCGGCAGAGATGCCATCTTTGCCCTTCCTCCTCTAATGCGAGATCAAAAATTTTGTGTAGCAACTGCAGGGGAAGACAACCTGTGCCCACCACCTGAAGTACACCTGTGAAAAGTGCTCCAATTCCTGGTGTTCCCAAATTATTATTATTGTCTATTGTTTATTTTTTATTATATATTACATTTAAAAACATTTAACATAAAAATAAAACCTTTTAAGCCATGTCATACTCATTTTTACATGAAAAATACTTATGCTGGATGGCAGAGTGTGGTGCCATCCAAATGTACCTGTTTTACCCATTTATAGCTTTCAAATTATTTTATTTATTTTTCCCATGATTTTAGATGCTTGCAGAATACTTACAAAAATTTCATCCAAATCCATAAAGATTTAGTGGTAGAAAAAAATATTTTGTTATGCAAAGTTTTCATTGATTTAAAAAAAAATGTACATATATTTCTCCTCTTCCAGATTTTGCAGTTTTTGAGCTATCACAGCCTGACTAGTCTCAAAATGGTGCTCAACCCTTCGTCTTTCAAGCCTGCCTCGTATTTCTCAAGAATTCTGAACCTCAGGATACTTTTGTAGTATAAATGTATGTAACTTAATTTTGATACTTATTGTCAGATTTTGAATAAATAGGGTATTGTTTTTATTACTAGAGTTTTTTCTCCTACACCAGTAGAAAGAAGAGTACTTGCTCAGTAGTTTAAAAAAAAAAAAAAAAAAATGGGTCCCATACGACCCGAGTAGTCGACAGCCAAAGTTCGTGTGTCTAAAAGTACACTACCCTACCTGTCGTGTGACAGGTTTCCGAGGCTACCTGTCCAGGGTTAACAGACTCTTTTCCCGACCACAGGACCATGGAATACCCTCACACATTCTATTTTCAGTGTACCCTATAACCTTACATACATAATCACACATACACACAATATATATATATATATATATATATATATATATATATATATATATATATATATATATATATATATATATATATATATATATATATATATATATATATATATATATATATATAATATTACTAAAAGGACCTCATTCAAACTGGATGGTATCTAATGGAGTATTTATTCAGAAAAAGTTAAAAGCTTTCTTGGACAAACAGTCCACATTATCAAGTATCCATACAGTGACCAGATGCGTAGTCCAGTTGCATTTATATCTGTGTGCTGGGTACTTTTAACCCTATAATCGCCTAGCTCCTCCTATGTGACTCCCACCCAGCGTGACCTTGGCCTTTCTCTGCCCACTTCCTCCAGGTGTCCGTTTTCCGTGCGTCCTCTTGCGTTTTTCCTTTGTTTCCTTGCTACTTTAGAGTGTACGATTTTTCTAGATATGCTGTCTTCAAAGCCGTTTTCTGTGTTCCCTGCCATTGTGTTGTTAGCGCATGTTATGAAGGTGTTCTCTACAACCAGTCTGGCCGTGTTGTTGGTGTTCCTGTACCCAGCACACAGATATAAATACATCTGTACTACGCATCTGGTCACTGTACAGATACTTGATAATGTGGACTGTTAGTCCAAGAAAGCTTGTACCTTTTTCTGAATAAATACTCCATTCGATACCCTCCAGTTTGAATGAGATCCTTTTAGTAATTCTACTAATACACAGAACAACTGTGTACGTGATAAAGAGATATATATATATATATTTATAAATATTACTGCTGTTCACCCTCGTAACTTTTGATTGTAAATAATATCAGCCTGACCAAGACCGGTAAGAGACGTTGTCTGCATTAGCAGCGTCTTCAGTTCAAACTTTAACGTCCGTTGGAGAAAGGATAGGTAGCATTTAGGCATTTCCCCCTATAGGAAAATTTCCATATCAGCCTTAAAAACAGGTGGTCCTAAGGTCCTTTTTTCCTTTCTACCTCTCTCTCTTGGCGAATGTTTTTAACAGAATGTAGACGCCTAGGGTATGAATGTAGGCCTGTTTTTGACCTAGGCCGGTCAGAGAACAGGCAGAGAGAATCAAGCTTTCGGGGAGACAACACGTCCGGTTGGACCCCTCCCCCCTTTTGTCTATTATTTTGTTAATGAAGTGAAGAAGCAATTTCAAGAACTTCCTGTCGTCCGTTGATGCGCAACAACGCTCGTCCTAAGGTAAAGTCTGTCTTTTGTTCAAAACTTCGCCCATTCTTTTATCCTCTTCCTGTATTTCCCAATCTTTCTTTGTTTCATTCTCCAGCCACCATTTAGGGTGACCGCTGGTACGAAGTCTAGATTAAGTCAAATTATTATATTGTTAGCGTTAGCCGAATTATCCCACTAAGCCTCAGGGATTTAGGCAAGCAATTCATTTTAATACTCTGGTATTTGTTGTGCCTAGCGCTCATTGTTTGGGGAGAACTGTTGCGTCTTTGTATTTAATACCATTTTAACAAGTAGAGATTTTTCGTCGTCCGCAGTTGGTGACGTTCATCATAAAGTCTTTATTCCTTAATATTCTTTGTTAAGGTTAATTACCCTTAACTGGCGACCTTTGATTAATTAACGTCTGTCTTTGAGGTTAACTCTTGGCTTCAAGAGACAGGTTACGTGTATTCTTGGCCTGCAGGGCCGTGCAACATTACGTAAATTAACCAATAACTGATCAGCCAAGACCCACATGTAATAATATATATATATATATATATATATATATATATATATATATATATATATATATATATATATATTTATATAGTATATATATATATATATATATATATATATATATATATATATATATATATATATATATATATATATATATATATATATATATAATAATGTGTGTGTGTGTATATATATTATGCATATACAATACCAGGTGTTTTGAAATTAGAGCCCTCCACAGAACAAATGGAAAGTTAAGAAGTTTTCTGCTATAGCCTATCTCCAAGTACATTATTTTAAGTTTCTATTAAGCTATTTTTCATTTTACATTTCTTATATTTTCAGACTGAGTGATGGAGTTAGATATAGCCATGGCTAACGACTCGGAGGAAATCAGATGGATTGACCGAGAGAAGCCAGCGATGCTGGCGCATCCTTCATTTCACGTTCCTGGATAGTTAAATACATTAAAAGAGATAAATCCTTTGTTAAAAGAAACTGGAACAAAAATCTATATGACTGTCATCGCAAAAAGACTGAGAATCTTGGAAGGCCTGAAGTGCTTTCTCAGAAGTCAAAAGTCATCATAGCTGAGGCAGTGGGTAGACCAAGAAAGTCTTTACGTAAATTGACGCTTGAACTAGAAACAAAAAGGGGAAAGAAGAGAGAAGTTATAGTGCTGTATATCATGAGTTAAAAATCTGGTATCAAGCCATTTCATGTTATCAGCAAGCCCAACATCACTCAGCAACAGAGAGAAGACCTTGCAACGTTTTGTGGTTCATTTCTTAAAGATTGGGATGAAGCTGACTTTCTCCATGTTGCCGCATCAAATGAATTCTTCATTTACACTGTCAGGAAGCCAAATCATAAAAATGACATCATTTGGGCTGCAAAGTTGGATGATATCAGCAATGATGTACGCTATCGCCAAGTTGTGAAATTTCCTGAATTTTTGGGAATTTTCTCTGCTTCACAGCCAAACGGTTAATGTGGATCATAAAAGAAAAAGGACAGTCATGGAATGGCAAATACTTCAGAGAAACTGTGCTTACTGGTGGAGTATTTCCTTTCCTCAAAGATCCTGAAAATGTGTTATCTGTTGAAGAAGTCACATTTTTGCGTGATAAAGCACCATGTTTCAAGGCTCTTCAGACACAGGAGCTGCCGGAAACAGTGGTATCGATTTCTTCTCGTCAAGTGAATTTCCAGCAGCTCCCCTGACCTTAATGTGTATGAAAACATTGGTAGTATCTTAAAGGAACGTGTTGAAGCGTGCACAGTGAACTATGATGGTATACAAAGCCTCGACGATGACCGAAGTGCTCAGGGAAATGGAGTTTGAGTCTCGGCTTTTTTGCAACTTGCTGAAATCATACCTCAAGAATGCAGGCTGTGGGTTGCAGGCAGATGGAGGCCACACAAAATATTAAATACTCAGAGAGAAACTAAATAAATACCTGTTCTGAATTACTTGTGTTTTTGTCCATATCAATTTTAGCTTATGCTGTAGAGGGGGCCTATAATTTTGAATACCTATATATATATATATATATATATATATATATATATATATATATATATATATATATATATATATATATATATATATATATTATATATATATTTATATATATATATATATATATATATATATATATAGTATATATTATATATATATATTATATAATATATAATATATAATAATATATACTATGTATATATATATATATATATATATATATATATATATATATATATATATATATATATATTACATGAATAAAATAACCATACCTGTAAGTACAGAAAATAATGAGTAAGTTAGGATAAAAACCACAAAATAGAAGGTGGTTGGGTAGGGAAGCTTTATGCACAACGTCGTAATAAGGGCAATTACAACTTCCTCGTCCATGTAACCTGTAGGAAGAGGCGGGAAGGTGTGGGAATAAGACTGTGGGCAATACTGGGGAAGGAAATTGTACTAAGGTTTCTTTGTAAATGAAGCTGCTTTCACTAGTGATAACAAAGTTCAAGTCTGGTGAAAGAATAAAAGGTTGTAACGGTAACGTTAGCAAAGATACAAGACTATGAATGGGGTATAAACGAGAAACAAAATGAAGGTTATATGAATTTTAGCTTGATTGATGACACATGGAAGCAGCATGCTTCTATGGGTATTCTTGATTAAGAGTTATAAATGTAGGCAGAATCAAGTTAAGTGTGGGGCAAGAGAGCAAGGTGCTACTAAAACTATGGTATAAAACACGAGAATATAAAAAGCGTCGTGAATTCTACAGGCGATAAGCGGTGAAAAGCTGAAGATCGTAGAAATAAGCAAGTGACAAAATAAAATCAACATTAAAGGGATGATGGACCTGACTGTGGAGAGATTGAAAATAACAGATGGGGAAAAAGTCCGTGCGGGAGAATGGGGGAAATGGAAACCTGGTAAGTGTTGCAAGATTGACTGAATGATTGATATCTCTGAGTGAGTTTGGGGTGGAATGGTTCACGAGCTTCAGATGGCTTCTGTGTTGGTGCATGACATGGCCCTGGCGGTCTTAATAGCTATTTGCACTGAGGTTTCAAGTTTAATTTAAATGTTACACGACAAGTATCGGTGATAGCCATTTTGTTTAGTGTGAAAGAATCAACCCCTTCATGGAGAAAACAATCCCTTGCATGCGCACGCACAAACACACACAATCATACATCCACATATGTATAGATGCACACACACACACACACACATTCTAACCGGACTAGGAATCATTTAAAACAACTAAAACCCTGTTAAGCTCAATCTGAAATCAGTTTCACAAAACGAATATTTTTAACAGAACAGTACTGTATGTTCCTGAGCTTTCCATAAAAAATTAAAAAGAAACTTTAGGCAAAGCTATGGACATAAATTTAAAGACTAAAATTATATACCAAAAGAATAGTATTTATATAATAAAATAAACGCCTATGATAGTATTATAGAATAACAGAAAAATAATCTGGCCACGAACCCCACAAGACAGATGGAAAAGTGTTGTAAGCTTCTCGTGCATATTTTTTCCTCAACAAAACAAAACAGACATGAAGGTCAGGTCTGCTGGGTACGAAAGACAGGAAGGCGTGGCAAAATTTTGGCAAATGGAATAATAGTGCAATTGCAAGCTGTCCTGCACTTCTGTTACTTCTTCAAATGAAAATCATATTCTTTGGAAGCTTGAATTTCAAGTCAAGACTGTTTGTTTGTTCCACATGAATAGGGTTCACCTGAATAATAATAATAATAATAATAATAATAATAATAATAATAATAATAATAATAATAATAATAATAGGAATGACTGTATTTTGCGAATTTATCTTATACAGGACCTTTTCTACTTTCCTTACAATTCGCTTTTCAGGTTCAGCGATGCTGGCCAGCAATGGCCAATATTCGTATCGGAAAAGGACAATTTTGGGATGCGGGAAGTGTTTTTATTGAAATATTCATTCAAAAATCCGTAGATTTCTTCGTTGTCTCGTTCGGTGATCTACAGTAGATTCTTTTTCCATTTCAGGTTGTGGTACCATCGACATGTTTCGACCAGCTCGATGGCCATCCTTTGGACGTGGTTGACAAGGATCTGGAGGAACAAGGCGCTTGGGTCGATATTAATAGGGGGTTCTTGATTGGTACCGAATTTTGATTGGCTGTCCAGGGTGGGTCGTCTCGGGCGGAGCCTTTTCTCCCGTGTTAATGTTAGGGACTCATCTTGCGTGCGAGCGGCATTGTAGTGCTGGGGATGAATGGGAGAATTTCGATCCTCAGATGCAGAATTTTGATTTGCTCGCTCGCTATGGGGGTCACTCGGTGCAGGTCTCCTGGTGGCCGTGGGGAGGAGAAAGGTTTCCTGTGTAATGTTGAGGGTTGGTTTCTCCTTCCCAATGTGCAATGCTTCCAGGAGGCGCAGGCGGCAGTGGTCTGTAGTTCGGTCAATTATTATTTCTATATTCAGGACTATGTCTTTTCTTGTAATTCTCTGGTCATGGGCAGTCCTGGCATGGTAAAGATGGCTCCCTCTTGGGCATGGCAGGAGAAACACATGGTGGTCATACCAATGTATGAGCCGAGGCATCCTCGTTGGTTTTCTTCAAGGGGTCCTGCTGAGGGGCGGCTGGATTGTTACGCATCACCAGGCTGCTCGTCTTTTTGCTTTTGTAGTAAATGACCAGATGAATATCCTTATTGGGGTCAGCGGGGCAGACATTATCCTCGATGATGTTCTTGAGGGCACTTTCACCTTCTTTATATTTTTTATGGAACTGTCCTTTATGGAAGAGTTCTATGCATTCAGGGACATTGGGGTGAGGTTCCTGCCAGTATCATTTATCGATGTTCATCTTGATAGACTTCTATATTCCGGTTTGGATGTTCATTGTAGATGAGGGTCTGGGCTACACGTTCAATTTCTTTGCATGTGTCACTCCAGGAGGAGCAGTGCAAGAGGGCTCTCCTGACATAGGCGCTGTTGGTGGAGCGCTTATAACTCTCGGGGCAATCGCTCAGCCAACAGGGGGGGTTGAAGGGCATCAGTCGTTTGGAGGTCCCCTGGACAAGCACCTTGAGATCGAATATCTCATGGATACTGTCCAGAAGCAAGAGGACCTTGGCATCCTCCAAACAACTGACGCCCTTCAACCCCTCCTGTTGGCTTAGCCCCTTGCTGGTCGGGGCAACTACAAGAGTAACATCATCGACTGGCGCCTGAGGGAGGTAGCTAAGCAGTTGAGGGAGAAGGAGGACATCACCATTCGTAGGGCCGACAAGACTGCCACTTTTGTCCTTATAAACACCGAGGACTACCATCAGTTGGACGAAATCTTGGCGGACAGCACCAAATTTCGAAGAATTACTAAGAACCCTGCCGACGAGATCAGGTGGGAGGTGAACAGGAACAAAAAGACGGTCAATGCCGCCTCTAACACCCTTCACCTACTATCAATCACGGGAGACTAAGACCTGGGGTACATCTACGGGAATGTCAAAACGCACAAGCGAGGTAACCCCCTGAGCCCCGTCATTGGTCAGATTCCTGCCCCGACGTACCAGTTGGCTAAGAGGCTCAATGCCATTCTAACCCCTTACGTCCTGGACAGCCACAGGCAGAAGTACTCAGCAGAGTTCCTGGAGGCCTTAAGAGCCACTGCGCCCCCAAGGAGGATGTATTGCTTTGGTGGATGTGGAGTCCCTCTCCACCAACATCCCTGTTGATGAGACCATCCAGATGTTCTTGGACCGTATGTAAAGGGACTCCATCATCCCATCCCTGAACATCCCTGAGCACTCCCTCCACACCCTCCTGGAAGTATGCACCAAAAAGGCCCCTTTCTCCAACAACTGTGGCCATACATACACCCAGATCAACGTGGTGGTGATGGGTTCTTCCCTTGGATTCCTCTTCACCAATTTCTATATGGGCACTGCGGAGCAAGGGGTCTTCGAGGACATCGACCAGCCAAGGATGTATGTGCGCTACATCGACAACACCTTCGTCAGCACCAATTCGCAAGAGGAAATTGAGAACTTGAGGTGTGCTTTCCACAACCATAGCTGCCTCAGTTTCACCATCGAACATAGTCAAGACCACTGCCTCCCCTTCCTTGACGTCCTTGGGGAGCAGAGGGAGGCCTCTTTCTCTACGAAGGTCCACACGAAGCCAATGAACTGGGCACGTGTATAAACAGAGTGAGCGAGTGCCCTGATAGGTACAAGTACTCCACCATCAGTGCCTACATCAGAAGGGCCCTCTTGCACTGCTCCTCCTGGAATGACATACACAAAGAAATGGAATGTGTAGCCCAGACCCTCATCGACAATGGACATCCAAACCGGAACATAGAGGAGTCTATCAAGACAAACATCAATATATGGTACTGGCAGGAACCTCGCCCCAGTGTCCCTGAATGCATACAGCTCTTCTATAAAGAACAAATCCATCAAAAATATAAAGAAGATGAAAGTGCCCTCAAGAACATCATCAAGGATAATTTCTGCCCCGCTGACCCCAGTAAGAATATTCATCTGGTCACTTACTACAAAAGCAAAAAGACGAGCAGCCTGGTGATGCATAACAATCCTGCCACCCCTCAGCAGGACCTTTTGAAAAAACCATTGTGGTCTACCAGTACTCATGCCCCATCCGAGGGTGCCTCATCTCATGCATCGGTATGACCACCATGCGTTTCTCCAAGAGGATTTCCTGCCATGCCCAAGAGGGATTCCATCTTTAACCATACCAGGACTGCCCATAAACAGAGAATTACAAGAAAAGACATAATCCTAAATGTAGAAATAATAAGAGACCGAACTACAGACCACTGCTGCCTGCGCCTCCTGGAAGCACTGCACATGGGAGGGAGAAACCAACCCTCAACATTACGCAGGAAACCTTTCTCCTCCCCATGGCCACCAGGAGACCTGCACTGAGCGACCCCCACAGTGAGCGAGCAAATCAAAATTCTGCATCTGAGGATCGGAATTCTCCCATTCATCCCCAGCACTACTATGCTGCTCACACACAAGGCAAGCCCCGAACATCAACACGGGAGAGCAGGCTCTGTCTGAGACAACCCGCCCTGGGCAGCCAGTCACAATTCAGCACCAATCAAGACCACCCCCCCCCCAATAAATACCAACACAAGCACCTTGTTTCTCCAGATCCTTCTCAACCACATCCAAAGGATGACCAGCAAGCTGGTCGAATCTAGACTACTGAACGAGACCACAAAGAAATCTACAGATTTTTTTATGAATATTTCAATAAACTTACTGCATCTCAACACTGTCCTTTTCCAAAATGAATGTTGACCATTTGCTGACCAACATTGCTGAGCCTGAAAAGCAAATTATAAGGGGAACAGAAAAGATCCTGTATAAGATAAATTTGCAAAATAAAGCCATCCTTCCTTTTCAATAAGACCTGTTTGAGAGAGGGTCTACTTCCATCATCAAATAATAATAATAATAATAATAATAATAATAATAATAATAATAATAATAATAATAATAATAATAGGTTCTATTGAATATTATTGCTGCTTCAGCTGCATTTATTTTGTAGAAGACTTTTTCTATTTTCCTTATTGCGGACTTCTCTTCAGTGGAGGTGTTCAACAGCTCAACTCTATATTTGTCATTTCATGGGGAAAAGCAAAATCTGATTCTGCTTTATATATTCTATACAGTTGGTTCTATATAATTGTTGCCGCCGACGCCGGTTTCGACAGACTCTTCTGTCATTCTTCAGCTTTTCCTAGTAGAGGACTGGCAGATTGCATAGGTCCTTCTGAATTTATACACGGGCTTCAGCGGGGGTCATGGATGGCGAATTCTGATTGGTTGCAGTCAGCGAACTTCAAGCCAAATTTCTGCGGCGAAGCTCGATCCTGACAGATCTTCGCCCTTGGGAATGTCATTCATTCCAGCTGCTCCCATTGGCTCTCTTTGCGTGATGTCATTCCGGCTGACATCATCGGTAGTTTGGCTGCTATTGGGCTGCGGATGAATGATGTTATTATCTACTCTTTCTGTCGTCGGGGGATTGTCTCGAAGGGCGCCTCGCTTCATCAGGGACATCTCCATTCTCAGGGTTTCGTTTTCAGGTATTCATTTCCAGACGACATCTGTCTAAAAGGATCTCCTGCCACGCCCAGGAGGGTGCCATCATGAACCACGCCCGTGCTACTCACAATATTTCCATCTCCCGCGACAGTATTATACAAAAATATAAGTATAATCGGGAGAGCCGCCGACCTCGACGTCTGCGCCATCGCTAGAGGCGCTCCTCATTGCCGAGAGAAAACCAACAATGAATACGACGCAGGAGGCATCGCCCTACCCACGAACTTAAGAAGAATAATGCAGAACATCCACCAAATCCAACGAATACCTGAAAACAACAAACCCTGAGAATGGAGATGCCCCTGATGAGCGAGGCGCCTTCGAGACAATCCCCACTACGACAGAAAGAGTAGATAATAACATCATTCATCCGCAGCCCAATAGCAGCCAAACTACCGATGATGTCAGCCGGCATGACATCACGCAACGGCAGGCCATCGGGAACGCTGGAATGAATGACATTCCCAGGTTGCGAAGATCTGTCAGGATCGAAAGCACCAGAAATTTGGCTTGAAGTTCACTGACTGCAACCAATCAGAATTCGCCATCCATGACCCCCCTGCTGAAGCCCGTGTATAAATTCAGAAGGACCTATGCAATCTGCCAGTCCTCTACTAGCTCCCGCTGGAGAATGACAGAAGAGTTCTGTCGAAACGCTGTCAGCGCAACAATTGTATAGAACCAACTGTATAGAATATATAAAGAAGCAGAATCCAGATTTTGACTTTTCCCATGAAATGACAAATATAGGCGAGCTGTTAGCACGCGCACTCCACTGAAGAGAAGTCCGAATAAGGAAAATAGAAAGTCTTCAAAAATAAATGCAGCTGAAGCAGCAATAATATTCAATAGAACCTGTTTAAAAGAGGGTTTCTGCTGCCAAATTATTATAATAATAATAATAATAATAATAATAATAATAATAATAATAATAATAATAATAATAATAATAATAATAATATCAGTAAGAGGCCCTCTCTTGAACAGGTAATATTGAAAGAAATCGCTGCATCAGCTGCATTGATCTTGTATAGTCTTCTCTATTTTCCTTATAACAGTTTTCTCATTGTTACTACAACTGGAGAGTAACGAGCCAATGTGATTCATCAGGAGGAGTTAAATTTCAGTGATTTCCGCATATTTCTATTAAGAGTAAGTCAACTTTGGTGAGCATAGCCCGTAGGGTTTTATACACATAGAGCTAAATGTATCAAATTTGGATACAGGTCAAAATCTTGAAGTGACCAACGTTTCTCCCAGATTCATCCGAATATGATCACGGCAGTGGGTCGGAGTAGACTGGCGGTGCTAGAGGGATCTACTCTATAAATAGTCATACTTCAGCAGTGGGTTTTCTCATGCTGATTTGTCATTGGTTGGTGGCACACAGCAGCCTCCTATTGGCTGGAAAAAGTTTTTCTCAAGTCCTTTCCTGGCGCGGTTGCAGCCTAGCAGACTGTTGAGGCAGAGGCGTGATGTCGCTGGGTGGTGCGTGACGTTGCGTGATGCCACAGCGGCTCGATTTTTCATTGGCTGCTGGGTTGCCCGTCTCATTAGGTATTTGTTGCGCAACATCACGGCAGCTCGAATTTACATTGGCTGCTGGGTTGCTCATATCATCAGGTATTCTTGGGCTGGGGGTGTCGTTTGGTCTGGTATTACTGACGTGTCCTGGTATATTTCTTCTTAAGTTGGTGAGGAGGAAAAGCACATCCTGCATTGTGTTCAGTGAGGGGGTTCTCTGGTTGAATAAGGAGCGCCTCTAGCAGTTGTAGACGTCGCTGGTCAGGGCCCCTCCCTATTATCCTGGTGTTTTTTATAATAACGTCATGGGAGATGACTTCCTGGTGTGTGATCCTGGTGTGGTTCCTAATAGCTCCTTCCTGAGCATGGCATGAAATTCTCTTGGACAGCTTCATGGTAGTCTTTCCAATGTAAGAGCCAGGGCATCCACGGGTGGGCCATGAAAACTGGTAGACTACATTCGTCTGCTTCAAGGGATCTCTTGCTGATGGGGTCGGATTGTTCATGATTAGGTCCCTGGTACGTAGATTTTGGTAGCAGATGACAAGTTCGAGTTCTTTGTCGGCTTCAGTGGGGGTCACATTCTCCATGATACTTTTCTTAATAATGTCTTCATCCTCAAGGTAATGTTAGTGCATTCTTGCCTTATAATACAGATGGATTTTCTCCTGGGGGTGGGGCTGCGGTCACTCATTCTCACTGTACCACCGATCCACCGCTACACGAACTTCCTTATTGATTTGTTGGTTTGAGTACCCGTTATTCACGAGCATCTGGGAGAAGCAGTCAAGCTCATGGTGAGTATCCTGCCAGGACGAACAGTGGGTGAGGCCCTCCTAATGTAGGCCCTGACCGTGGTGTTCTTGAGCCTTGCAGGGCACTCGCTGTTGCCATTCAGGCACAGGCCTAAGTTTGTCTGCTTCGTGTAGACTGAAAATTTTTGGCCATAGTCAGTTTTGGAGACAAGGACGTCGAGGAAGGGAATCTGGCCGTTGTTCCTAAGTTCGATGGTGTAATTCAGTGAACTGCACTATTGGTACATACGCCAAACAGTGTCAACCTCATCCTCGTCATCTTCTTGTACAAAAATGTTGTCGTATCTTGTGAATTTACGGGGTCTTCTTATATGTGAGAAGACTCCCTCCTCCACCGTGCCCATATAGAAGTTCGCAAAGAGGGCACCGAGGGGGGAATCCATCATGACACCGTCCTTCTGTCGGAACATCTGGCCTCTATGGGTGGAGAAAGGGGCCTTCTTTGTACATATCTCTAGGGGGGCCTGTAGGGATACTTCTGGGATGTTTAGCTGGGGTGTGGAAGAGTCTCTGTAGATGTGGTCCATGATGATATCAATGGTCTCATCGACAGGAACATTAATAAAAAGAGATTCTACACCCAAGGAGGCTATAGTACCAGTCCCTTGGAGGTCTCGGATTTCTTCAAGGAACTCTGCTGAAGAGCACAGGTTGTAACAGCTTGGAACGTAGGGAGTCAAAATTTGGTTTAGGCACTCGGCTAGTCCCTATGTGGGGGAAGGTGTCTGGCTGATGATGGGGAGGAAGGGGATCCCATTCTTGTGCGTTTGTACGTTGTCGTACAGGTAACCGAGGTTGTAGTCTCCGATGATGGGCAGGAGGCATACTGCATTTGTGGTTGCATTGATGCTGTTAATGATATCATTAGCTTCTTTTTTTAATTCCTTCAGTAGGGTTCTTGGAGAGGCACTCAAACTTGGTGCTGTCAGACAAAATGGCACCCAGTTTTTGGAGGTACTCTACCGTTTTGATCAGAACGAAGGCTGCTGTCTTGTCCGCTCAGCGCAAAATGATGTCCTCTTGTTGTTGCAGTTCCTTGGCAGCCTCCTTCATCTCATATGAGAAGATACCGCTATTATAGGTACCACGCTCCGTGAGGGCTTTGGCAAGCAGGGGAGGCTGCAGGGAGTCAGTGGTTGGAAGAAGTTTTGGCTCTCATACTGTTGTATAGTCGAGCAGCAGCTCGACTTCCATTCTCTTCTCCAGGGGCTTTGGCTTGGCGATGATGGGGCAGTTTAGCCCTAACCGCAGCAATTCATCCTGGTCGGAGGTTGTTTCATAGTCTGTTAAATGGATGTATCCTTCTGTCCATTGTGGCATCCAGAGTTCGGCCAAGTTGAGTGAGATAAGTTTCTGAGTGATGTCCTGCAAACGTCTTATCATATCCTTGTCTTTGATGTGGGCGTCGTTATCGTGGTTGTCATCTTTTTCTTGTTCTTTGTCAGGGTGTTCACCTTCAAACTCCTCTCTTTTGCAAACACTGGGGTGGACAGCTACTGAGTTACCTCCTACAATGTCGTCGTCGGTGCCTGGAGTGTGCTGCTCACTGCTTCATCGCATGGTCGCCCATTCTTCCTGCAGTTTCGTGGCCTCCTCTCGCAGGGCACAGTGTTCAACTGTCTTAGCTTTCAGCTGTTGCTGTACTGGATTTCCAGAAGCTCCTCGTGTTGTACTCATTGTGTACTGAAGGTCATGCTGTCATGCTAGAGGCACTCCTTATTCAACAAGAGAAGCCCTCACTGAACACAAAGCAGGAAGTGCTTTTCCTCCTCACCAACTTAAGAAGAAACATACCAGGACATGTCAATAATACCAGACCAAACGTCACCTCCGGCCCAAGAATACCTGACGATATGAGCAACCCAGCAGCCAATGAAAATTCGAGCCGCCATGACGTTGTGCAACGAATAACTAATGAGACGGGCAACGCAGCAGCCAATGAAAATTCGAGCCACTGTGGCGTCACGCAACGTCATGCACCACCCAGCGACGTCACGCCCCTGCCTCGACAGTCTGCTAGGCAGCAACAGCACCAAGAAAGGACTTGAGAAAAACTCTCTCCAGACAATAGGAGGCTGCTATGTGCCACCAACCAATGACAAATCAACATGAGAAAACCCACTGCTGAACTATTACTATTTATAGAATAGATCCCTCTAGCACCACCAGTCTACTCCGGCCCACCGCCATGATCATACTCGGATGAATCCGGGAGAAACGTTGGCCACTTCAAGATTTTGACCTGTATCCAAATTCGATACATTTATCTCTACATGTGTAAAACCCTACAGGCTATGCTCACCAATCTGACTTACTCTTGATAGAATTATACGGAAATCACTGGAAACTTAACTCCTCCTGGTGAATCACATTGGCTCGTTACTCGCCAGTTGTAGTAACAGCGAGAAAACTGTTATAAGGAAAAAAGAGAACACTCCATACATGATCAATGCAGCTGATACAGCAATTTCTTTCAATAATAATAATAATAATAATATTAATAATAATAATAATAATAATAATTATTATTATTATTATTATTATTATTATTATTATTATTATTATTATTAATACGAATGAAAACACCGGTTTATACCCCATTTTAGGAACTACTGAAAGTAGAATATAGATATCTGTAGAAAAGGTCCAAATCATGTAATAGTATGTACATGAATGTCTTCTCGCATATCAATAACTTGTAAAAGAATAGTGACGGTCATTAAGGAAAGTCGGTTTTAGTGGACATTCGGCGCGGTATATCAAACATACCATTTGGTGTCGAAAAACCTTCTCAGTTTGGAAGGAAAATGTGAAAACGCTGGGTGTTTTAGGTTTCGCACATAAAATGCAATGATTAATAAATGAAAAACCATCCTTTTGTTTTCGGATATCACATCACTACCCACCATTACAAAGACTTCGTATCAGAGGGTCACTCTTTCATGATACCTATATTACCAAAATACGCAGATATTACAAAATATGGTTCCTTGACATAATAAGGCAACGGCAAAACCGTCCTGACATTGAATTGACGGCCCCGTTGCAACCATCCCGGCTATCATAAACGGTGAACTATTATCTTGAGTAGACAATTCGAATACAGCCATTCCAAATGACTCCAATCCCAGTACTAATCCATTAAGTGACTGCGTAATTTGTGGAACGATTTACCACAACCAGGTTAAGAAGCCTGTTAATTCTGAACATAACTGCTAATTACACTATAGTCAAGAAAAGTACGTGAAACAAAATAAAATCGATTTATATAAACTGTCTCTGAGATTTAGTGGATGAGGTTTGATCAAACGATTTAGGAGGCACAAGGGCAACTGCGACTGACCGTCCAAATCGAAAACCATTTCTAAAGGATTAAACTGAAACTACGATCCAAGGATTTTTAGCTTAAATTGCAAGGTAAGACGTTGGAAAGCTTATATACAGCATCTGAAAAGTCGTCAGTAAGTTTGAGTACGGAATGGTTGCAGGGATACCAAAACAACATGTACTGTACACTGAAAAACTAAATCATTTTCAAATCTGACCATTCCATAAATGGTGAAAGTCACACCACAGAAGCAAAACGAAACTAATTATTGTCTATCTCTGAGATAAATATACCCGATACCAAGATAATAAACATATATTTTCAAAGCTGGAAAGATCTTTCATTTCGTTGGTTTATGAGTAAGCTCAGGCTCCTCCACTGAAAAATTATAATTATTTGGAATATTACAAGATGCACTGGGTTTTAAATGTGAAGAAAGAAGAAAATTCTATTTAAACACGAGTATACAAGAAAACGGAAATCAGCTAGAGAAACTACGAAATGTCATAAAAATCTAAATACTATTGTAGTTTGAATCCTTACGAAGAAAAAGAGCAAAACCACTTCTATTTTTCAAAATTACCTCTCTCTCTCTCTCTCGACCATCCCGCGGATTATTTTTAAACACATTACCAAGCCACTTAATTTTACTGAGTTCTGACTTGAAGATAAGTAAACAACATTAATAAGGAAATCAGCAACGTCTAACCACCGCTGATACTAAGAGAGCCCTAGACATGAACGCAACCGTATCCACTGTGACTTCTCGTAAGTTAAAACCTACATTACAATAATTACATATGATAAATGAATCACTGAATGCAGGTGTGGAATGTATGAATGGTTTTGCGTTCGAAGTCTTAACTAATTATCATTTTTAAAGAAAACCTACCAATGATCTAATAATTCATTTTTTGTCATTTTCTTTAACGGAACGTTATTCTTGATATTTTATACTATTCTTACCATGGTTGTATACCGTCTCTTTGCTGTCACTGTGATGAAAGTATGATTTCGAAATACTTCTGAAACGAAATACCTTAACAGAATTATAATCTTCTAAAAATATCTTTTACTTTTACCCCCAAAAATATTCTGAAAATCAGTCCTACAGTATATTACTATATTATTTTAAATAACTGGCTTTTGTTGCAAATGTTCTTGTACGAAAGTGAAACGTTTACATAAAGTCGTTAATTTTGTTGAAAAATTATCAGTACCAGGACAAGTGCTTGTTTTTGCTCTGGATGACAAATTTGAGGTTATTTCGTATTCTCAAGACATTCTTATATCGAATTCCTATACATAATTTTTCTTATACATAATCTCAACCTTCCTTACGTTAGATTTTCCAACTTACCTAATAAAAATGTGGATGGAAGAAAAGTAATACGGAGAATAAAAATTAACTGATCTCACGAACCGAAAACCAATCTGAACAGACCATTTAAAAATAATGAAAAAGGAATAAAAATACAGTCTGCACTAACCCAATAGGAAGTTAGTCACGGCATACACAAAATAAACAGATTCCAAGAATAAAAAAGCAAAATAAACAAACAGTGCGAAAAAAATTAAAAATGGAAGAAGTGAAACGTCCCATGAGTCACAAAAATAAAATGGCGTAAGACAAACAAATGAACAGCTCTCCTGTTCGCAGAAGAAGAAGAAGAAGAAGAAGAAGAAGAAGAAGAAGAAGAAGAAGAAGAAGAAGAAGAAGAAGAAGAAGAAGAAGAAGGGGCAACAAAGCAAAAGCAATCGCAGGCTCTACGGCATCGATCCTCAGGGGACCTAAAGTAATATCTTCTTCACTTGAGCGTAAGCAGAACAAACAAAGGACGCAAACAACCCTCATTATTTTAAGTTTCTTTGTTGGCAGTGGTTTCCTTCGCTTCCTGGAAGTTTATTGGGTTCCTGAATAAGATCGAGAGAATTTGTCTTCACTTTTCTATATATTTGTTACCTAGGATTTATGCATGAAATATATTTTGCAAGGTAATAACTCTAAAATAACAGAAATTAGATAAAATTCTCAAATGTACTACCGAGCACAAACAAATGTTTGTTATTATTTTAATTATAAATTACACTTAGAAATTAAAATAAAATCTTGGGCACATAATGAAAGCAGGGTTTTCTTTCCCTTACATCAAGATTTGGAACCACCTGTTTTCATTACCGCTACGGGCTTTACCCTCGAAGGCAATAAAATAAATTTAGGGATTCAAACCATTAAGAGTTAAAAACACTCTCACTGATCTACTTAGCGATAGGTTTCTAATAATCTTAAGGCACCTGAGTAAGTCTTCCTAAATTATTACTTTTGAAAGTCGTAAAGCAGATTATAATTTGCTCGAATGGAAGTGGTTGCATTTTTCTCAAAGTAACTGGCTTTGTATCCTTGTGATTTTAAATTATTTTCTGACAATGAAACCACAAGTCTAGCCTTATTTCCCAACGGCCCAGAGGGCTGAGTATCATTCAACTGATGTGCATTGCAGGGAAATAACTCACTTTATAACTTATAATGGGACACCTATGTGTTTCTGCTACGTGAGATTACTTCTCAGAAACTGCTGGAAGGTTGAATAACAGTAATAAGGTGATCAAATTCTTGGGAAAAAGGCTGAAAAATATCGTAACAACAATCTTTAATGCAGTGAAGGCAGAAGTGTAGTTCCCAGTCAACATACTTCGTACGTCTTTCCAGTATTAAACTATCAAGTTAACGTGCTAATATTGAAAGGAAAACGGCTCAGCAGCGAATGGCAAGACCAAAAGTTCCCCATACAGAGTTTTGAAGCCTCAAATGAGTGAGAATAGAAAACCTAGGATGGTTAAGAAAATCAAAGATAATGCATACTCTCTCTATTTCTACTGGGAATATTTCTTTTAATTCAAGCCTTCAATTAAAAGACTACTGACTATGCTACCTTCGCACGGTAAAATTACCGCGGCCCTTTAAGTAAATCAGCGGGCAGGCTAGTTGAATGGAATTATATCTCCTTATATCATTAATGAATGTTACAAAGACAACAAGTATAATGCATGAAGACTATTCTTAGAATCAATAAATAATAATATTAACATCGCAATTCTGACCTGAAATAACTGACAAAAATTCAATTATATTAATAAAATCAAACCTCAATTAAAAACAAGCAATAAAATATCATGCACATTTCGTTCACAACTTGCACTGCTTTCCATAACTCACGCAAAATTCCCTTGAAAATCAATGACATGAACCCAGAAGGTAAACAGATTATGTATAATTAAAACGACTTTTAATCATACCTGAATGATAAGCAGCATGCGACATGTGCGATTATATGCATGCATATTTATCTCATACATATTAATTTCAGCTTTTGCTGAGAGTGACATTACCAGTAAAAGTAATAAAATAATAATATCCATCAATCCTCAGATAACATCCAATATAAACATTTATATCTGTACGAATAATTCCATACATCTAAGTAAACGCCACTGCAATGAATAGTCGTGTCTAAAAATGCCCTTTTTTCAAGTGAAAGTAATGTAGGAAAAGTAAAATAGTACCAAATATGAAAAGATTAATATGTTTAAATACGTAGATCTCAAAGAAGCTTTTAAATTAAAGGTATTCTATTTTTTTCTTTTATTTCGAGTACGCATCTTCTCAGTTACAAAGTTTATCACGAAACCCACCCTACCTAACTTTGGAGGAACCGAGCAATTCCTGGAGAATGCACGAAATGTATCTCATACTTCAGAAAGAATACTTTTTGTGCAGCTTTGTTACATAACCTCTCATGTCGAATTTCCGGGGACCACTTCCCAACAGCAAACCAGTGTTGCTTTATTAAGAAACTTCGCTAAGTCTCATTTTAATTACGTATACAGTTCGTCCTGTGCCTTTAAGTGGCCCACTTTGCTTCTCAAATAAATGTTTAAGTGCAAAATACTACAGTTTAATGTAATACAACTATTTTTAATAAGTGACGTGGTCTTTCGACCGGCGGAGTTCAGTAACCCCGGGTCTGGCATTTTTAGGATAGGTGGCAGATATTGAGCAACATTAATAAACTTTCATTTTATAAACGCCTGCTGTCAAAGAGAGAGATAAATAAACATAAATAAATACTAAACCTTGAAAATTTTGCACGTTGGCATTGAATAAAGTCGTGTGACCTTGGCAAGTATGACAAGGTCACTCATAAGGTCAGACAATGGTCCTTGTTATATTATACGATTAGGCTAAACTCCAAAGTAAGAATATAGAAAACAAACCAATAAATAACAACAGCCACAATAGTAATAATAGAAAATCTTCTAAACAAAGAGATGCTCAATAGACTCCACCCATTTCCCCTCACAGCCAAGTGGGAACCTTTTCTGAAACATCCTAAATGGCACTTGTGCCCTCCCACACTTCTTCTCCTCTCCATTTCCTCTCCTTTCCGGCACTCTCTGTCACTTGACATCGCTGGATGTAGCTGAAGACTTTCCGAGAGAAGCCAAAACGACTTTTCATCTCGAGCCTTTCTTGATGATAAAAAAAAGTATGAAGGAGTTTTTGATAACTTTTCGTACCCCTTCACGTTTCCTGTTTTCGGAGTGATGCTTTGGTTATTTCTGTGCTTTCTTCGCATTTTTTCCTAAACGACGTATGAATGTAAATGAGCATCTGTTTATGTACGTAACTGCATGTAAATGTGAATAAAAATATATAACTCCGTGAACTTGCGCTACCATAAATCAGAAACAATACGCGTAAGACGGTGAAGATATGTTATTGGTTTTTGCAAGTCATTAGTAATCATATGCAAGGATGTAATCCGACAGAAATAAGGTATTTACACAATTATGTATCCCTGAAAGATGACAATTACGTAAGCGGCATGTGTCTGATTAAAACAGCACTTACGGAATCACTTACGACGTATTCACTGAAGATAATAAATTATGTCACTGCTACTGTCGGTACCCTTTCTTAGTATGCGTACAATCTTCAACAGCGTTTTGTGAAAGTCTACGGTAATGTCTATCACCTTTTAATTTACTCAAACTCCTTTGAGGACTGAACACTACCAGCCGAAACACGATAAAACAGTGATTAATGGCAAGTTCCAAATTCTGTTATAATTCCATCTCGCTTTTCCCTGCCACGGTATTCATAAATATCTTTTAAACTTAAATGCTGGTTATTATATTTTTTACGGGCCACGTAATCAGGTTTCAGTTAAATTGCTATCAACATTAGTTATGTAATAACTAATAAAATATCAAGAGTTTCATAAAAATGAGGGCATGATTTAGACCCAAACTCTCCGGGTCAAGTAAACAATACGCAGAAATTTCTTCGGCGTAATCTAGGCCATCGAATATAGATCTATCTTTCAGTGGTCTCGGTATACTGATGCATGAGCCGGGGCCCATGAAATTTTAACCACGGCCCAGTGGTAGATGTCCTATATCGTTCCCAGACGCACGATTGTGGAAAACTTTAAAAATACCAACTTGCAGCCCTCTAGCCTTAGTAGTTTTTAGGACCTGAGGGCGGACAGAAAAAGTGCGGACGGACGGACAAAGCTGGCACAATTTTCATTTACAGAAAACTAAAAACAGGCGGTTTAAGAAAAAAATGCAGTTATTACAGTGAAGATGAAAAAAATTAGAGAGGTGCTGACAACCGAAGGAGATAAACAAATAAATAGTTTACAATAAAACAAAAAGATAAATAAAGGCGAAATATCCAACAAAATGTAATTATCCTGATAAGACAAAATATCGGTTCAACGTCCATATAATTAAAACAAAGGTAAATACGTTCTACTTGGGAACAAAACTTTAAATTTAATGTTCAGAGGCTGAAATAAATGAGCCAGTATACTATTTTACATGAAAAACCTTAATGATAAATTCACAATAGTCGCTTTTAGGCAATGAAGTCAATATTCCTCCATAAAAAAACCTTTGGTTCCCCAATCTTTCTTCACTGACACAAAAAAGTCCTTCCAGACCTTCTATCTTCAAGAGAGAGAAAAAAAATATATGGATAACCACCCATGTCACCCGCACTAATCAAGAACTCCTGATCCGTTAACTCCGTTGTCCTGTTCTGGGAAGGGATGCGTTAGTGTGTCGACCAATCATTACAGCCAGGACAGACCCCGGAATTAGAATTGGGCTTCGAAATAACTTTCGGCTGGCGGGAAATTCCGAAACATCTAACTGGAAATGCATGAAAGGGGGACAAGTATTTCATTTTGCGGTTCTGTACAAGGGCACCCTTAGCGAATTTGTGGTAAAGTCGGCGACGAAATTATATCTATAATATATATACATATACATATGTTCTGACCATACTGAATCCCAAAAACACCCAAGCATTCGCTTCTTGCCCTGTTTGACCTGTGCACAACAGTGGCGTACCAATGTTTAAAATATATATATATATATATATATATATTTATGAATTTCCTGGGAATACTTCCTTGATTCTGGGTGGCAACGGATGAATGCAGGGAGTTCCTTTTATTTATTACACACCTGACTCAATATTAGGACAAGGGAAATCTATGGCTTAAGGCCTACTTCATGTGAGGGAAAATTACGTAAACTCAAGGGTTCTCTTAACTAATTATATTTACATAACAAACACAGATCAGAAGAATGACGAATTACAGGGCAGGTAATAATAAAGGCGTGCTAAAATAATGAATCCTACATAGAATATATATTCTACTCCAACGATGTCTTCATAACAGGAACATCGCAGTGGGGGATAGAAGGAGGACTGCACATGGATGGAGCTGAGAGATTCCACAGTCGAGGCCTATCTTCATCAAGATGACGGTATCCTCGTTGATAAGGCGCTGGCGATGAAGGAGGGAATTAAAATGTCACTACAAAAGTATACAGGTTGAGCCCCGGGGTCAACACGTGAAAGATTAAAAAAGACAGCCAAGGTGAGGACATCTGTCCTTTGGGTTGTGTCCTGAGCATTCTCTCTCGCGATTTCTCTTGCAGCGTCTATAAACAACTTTCGGGAATTACACTGGCTTCTCTTCCAGGTGGCGCAAAGGTCAATCTTCGTCACATTTTCTATAATGTCGACTGCATGGCGTCAGTCAACCCATGTGGAGGGTTCAGAATGAGGGGGGGGCAACTTTCTCTTTTCGGCCCCTCCCTTGCCTTGCTGGATGCAGGGATACCCGGAATTAGGCCTAAAAGCAGTCACTTTGAACAGAAAGGGAGGGGTTAGGCTTACCATTTTGGGGAATGAAAGAGAGAGTTTATGAAGGGGCAAGTTGAAACCACAGTTCTAGTAATTACTGAGGGACATTAATTTTTATTTCTTTCTCAGTTACTTTGCAAATGTAAAAACGGGTGAGGCTGTGAGGGAAAAGGTCCCCATCCGTGGCACCTCCCCAACCAACTTAGCATTCACACCCTAGATCGGGTGAGAATGATTACCAGCAAGCGAACTCACTTAAATACTTTATACTTTACTTCTCTCTCATTTCCCTTTGGTGCCTTATAATTTAACTTAACCTTCTGCATACCAATTAAATTCAAGAGGCAGGCAACATTGTGACATTTACGTTAACGCAGAATAAATAGAATAAATATTTGCTGCTAGAAATGACATATTTCTATCTATAAATTCCTATTACATTAAGGTAGCATTAATCAGAATATTTTCACAACGAAATGGTACAGTTAAAACAATGAATGAAGCAACAGCTCAGTGCCATTCGGGCACTATAAACACAAGGTTGTGAGTCTGAGACTCGAGATTTATTACAGAGATTCTTTGCAAGCTCTACCATGATCCATTGCAGTTCCTTGAGTTCATCAGCCAATTGAGACATTTCAGAATCCTTACTCACTGCTGTGTCTGTGGTGGACTGAGACAGAGAGGAAGCAGTCATGGGGGGTGTGAGAGGCTCGCAGGTAAGAATGACCAGCTCGGGCATGGGTTGCAAGGCTGTACCTTTGGGTGAGCTTACGCTGTGGTCGGGAGGATCTGTCTCTCTTACCGGCATTGGTAGCGGAGCCAAGCCAGGAGAAGAGAGGGGACCTGGACTGGGACCTCTGGAATGGAGATCAGGGGCGTGCTCTGGTGCTGGCACTAAGGTGGGACCAGGGCACTAATAATTGACTTGGAATTTGCTCATCGTTCGGGACGGACGGAGCTGGGCACTGCTCAGTGCACCCAAGTGACACTGGCAGAGATGGCTAATCAAGAGTAGAATCTCCTGGAAGGGGATCTACTTGGGGCCCTGGCACTGGCACTGGAGCAGGGCCGGGCACTGGAATAGGATCGGGAATTGATCTTGGTGGAACGAAATCAGGTGTTTAAGTTTTACTCGTGCCTAATAAATGATTTGGGGGACTTGGACCCCTGGATTGCTCTAACTTAAATGGGGACTGGCAGTCCTGTCCCAGGAGGATGTCCTAACCTCCAGGAATGTATCTGGCGGTGGCAAGGTCGCATATTTCAGATCTATGAGGTCTCGTGATCCTCAGCTTGACAGTAGGAAGTATCATTTTAAAGTGATTGATACCTTCAATCGTGACAAGTTTACATCTGTTGATGATAGCTCCTTGGGAAACTTTGTCTTCCCTTATGAGGGACATGTGTGCGCCAGAATCATCAAATGCTTTGACCTGGCTGGTGGGGCACCCTACCTCGGGGAAGTGCCACATAAACCCTGGGCTGGAGGACCTAAAGATGTTGGATCGGTGACTGCCAAGACAAGGGCGGGTGTACTTGATTTATTATTATTAGGGCATTTTGCCCATTGGGCAGAGTGCCCATAGACTTTGCAAGCGGGGCAATAAGTCCTGCTATGATCTTTACCTGGACCTGTCCCATAGGGGGGAGCAGGCCCTTTACCCTTTGTCCACAACCCAGGTGTGGCTTGGGGTGTTGCCCCGTTTGAGGACGTAGAAGGGTTTTCTGGCTGATTATCATCGCCTTCAAACGGCACTGTTCAGTGGAGTGCCCTGTTCTCTTACAGTACCCACACATGGGTTTCTTATGAGGGTGCCCATTCTTGTGAGGTTGCTGGGAGTTGGTCAAGGCACGCGAGGAGGGATATCATTTTCGGCCATGGGAACTAAGATGGGGGTGATGCATATATATAAGGAAATACGTCTGAATTTAGAATTACCATGTATATCCAGTTATAAGGTGTGATGAAAGAAAGATCACTTCAAGATGGAACTAGGTCGAGAGCATAGTCGCAAAATCATTGCAGCCAGCAAATAGTTTGATTACTCCAGCTGTTTTGGCTTGATGAACACACAATATTGGCTCTGATTTGTGAAACAGCCGACCGAGCTGGTATGCGAGTACGTAAGTTCGTGCGTTAGAAAATATAGATTGTGTATCTAATTCTGCCCAAAAGTAAGTCTGATCGATTATTAGCGAAGCAAGAGCGATATCGCCCAGACGTAGCTTTGTGTGTTTCCAATCTCTTAGAAACTGGCAGTTAAGGTAAAGTTCAGACTTTTCTTTTTTCTGTGTGGACTGTGAACTTGTGAATTTTACCATATTCAAGACACGTATGAATTTGTGGAGAGTTGGACATAACCATTTATGTCACTTTAATATTCTATTTTATTGTGTTTTGTTTCACATTTATTAACCATGCATTTTAGACTTTCATTATTATGTTTTGCACTTGTATGTTTGTGGGAGATTACGATTTTGCTTAATTCTTCGACAGATGTCTGTGGAATTGCTGTGGTTATAGAGAAGGACACTGCAATCTTTGCAATGTGGTTATTTCTCATGTGGTTGACTTTAAGACTAGACGTATAATGTCTAAGTTGGAGTGTGTGGGAGTGTTGTAGGAAGGCTTTTAACAGAAAAGGTTTTTAGTCAGAGTAAGACTTTTTTAGTCAGAGTAAGAATAAAAATCTGAGTTAGACTATTTTGACTTGATAATTCATTTATTATGCATTTAAACTTTTCTTTGTTAATTCTTTACTTGTTGGGTTTTGTTTGTTAATAAATCTATTTTTGTAGGAAAGATTGTGTTTCCTTAGAATATCCATCTCTTTTTGAGGATTATGTTCGAGAGAGAAAGAGATCTGTGTGCTGAGAGAGAGGAAATATGCGAGCAGAGTCCGAGAGAGAGAGGAATCTGTAGGTTGAGAGAGAGAGAGAGAGTGCGAGAGGGGAGAGGGGAAGGAGCTGAGGGTACCACGTCTCTGATGTAGGCTGCAAGGCCCCTTACGTAACATTTCTAAAGAAATGCTGAATCTGTTGGGGGAGGGTAACACATATCCCATATGTCAGCCCAAAAGCAGCACAAATGAGTGGCGAGAGCTGGTGGGGCATAAAATAAGAAGTCCTAAAGCTGGAAAAGTTCAAGGACTTCCTCCACACTAGTGGCTTTCTGAGATTCTAGCCATCGTTTTAGGGCCTTCGTCTTTTTGAAGATCCACTCACACCAGGTTTGGCCTGATTCCTTGCGCATATTTCTCCACCTTTTCCTCCAGCGGTCGGGAGTTATTTCAAAAGCTTTTGTAATGGCTTGACGGATAAGGTCAAGATTTCCTTGATCCTTGGCGGGAGACCGTTGAATGCAATGACACCCTTCCCTTCAAAGTGCTTTCCCAGGATCAGAGAAATCTCTTCAGCAGAGGGCTGATAGGTCGTCAGGACCTTTTCAATATGGTCAAGCCAGGCTTCAGGCTCGGCTTCGTCCCATTTTCTTATGGGGGTGCTTACACTGCTGAGGGTTGAGTGAGGAGAGGGTGTTGATGTGTTGCGCATGTCGTGAGCTGCCATTGCAACCTGATGAGCTCTTTCCCTCTCCTTCTTCTGTCTTTCTGCCTCTTCTCGTTTCTCCTGGATCCTTCTTTCTGCCTCTTCTCGTTTCTCCTGGACTATTCTTTCTTTCTCCTTCTCCTGCCTTTCTGCCTCTTCTCGTTTCTCCTGGGCCCTTCTTTCTGCCTCTTCTCGTTTCTCCTGGGCTCTTCTTTCTGCCTCTCTTTCTGCCTTGGCACCGTCTACCCTCTCTTGGACCCATTCCCTCAGGGCTTGTCCTGATAGTCCCATGTCCTTTCCAGCGGACAAGTAGAATTTTGAAGTCCTCATTTTGCTGGGCTCTGGATGTCGTAGACATCTTGAAATAATGCTTACATGGGCCTGACCCATTAGAAAAGCAAATGTCTGAAAGACTCAGGGTATCTCGAAAGACTCAGGGTGTCCCGAAGGACTCAGGTGTCTTGAAGCCCTCAGGGTGTCCCAAAGGACTCAGGGTGTCCCGAAGGATTCAGATGTCTCGAAAGACTCAGGGTGTCCCGAAGGACACAGGTATCCCGAAGGAATCAGGTCGTCTGAATGGACTCAAGTTGTCTAAAAAAAAAAAAAACTCAGGGCTGCTCGAGGGAACAGGTTCAATATGTCTGACAAGACTCAATATTGTTCGAAATGAACAGATTCAGGATGCCTGAATAGACTAAAGTTGTCTGAAAAGACTTAAATTTCAGGCGTCTGAAGAGACTCAGTTAAAAATTAATGTCTGAATAAGACAAATTTCAGGTGTCTGAAACACGCAATTGTTCAGAATGAACGAAAATTGATGTCTGAATAAGACAAATGTGTCTGAATAATAATCAGTATGTCTGAAAGACTTATTTAAAGTTTAATATGTCTGAATAAGACAAATCTCAGGGTGTCTGAAGAGACTTTATTAAAAATGAATATGTCTGAATAAGGCAAATCTCAAGCTGCCTGAAAAGACTGTTAAAATTAATATGTCTGGATAAGACAAATCTGAAGCACTCAACTGTTCAAAATGAATGAAAATTAGTGTCTAAATAAGACAAATAGGTCTGAATAAGACAAATTTCAGGATGTCTGAAAAGATTTAAAATTTTAATATGTCTGAATAAGACAAATTTCAGCGTGTCTGAAAAGACTGTTAAAATTTATATGTCTGAATAAGACATATAATCAGTATGTCTGAGCAGACTTTGTGGTTCTTAATCAACGAAAATTTAGCCCAAGCTAACGTAAGCCTTTATGTATATTTTATTTTGCGGAGAGACGCTGCAGAACTAATAAAAAAAAAAAGGAAAGGCTTACAGGGGTTATACACTTATGGTGTGTAAAGGAAATTTTTCTTGCTTTGTCAAATAACTTTAAACATGGCTTAACGAAAACAGTACACCAATCCTATCGAATATTAAAATCTCCAATGCACAAGGGTAAGAAAAGAAAAAACAATGCTTAATCTTATATTGCAATATTTGTCTCGTGACATCTGCCATCAAAGGGTGAGTCACGTGGGTGGGTGGGGGGTGTCTCTTGACCGCGTCTATGGCTGTCCTGACTACCCTTTTGTCTCGCACTCGGCCTGCCCGCAATAATGAATGAACGAGGGAATTCTCGCTAAAGTTTATTGCTTTCAAAAATGCAGTGAGGTGCACGGACATATGGATAAAAATTAGTGAGCGCAAGAAAGGGGTTTATATATGTGCGGTGTGCATGCGGTTTTTATAACAATGAAATTTCTAATGGAACTCACAAATCAAAGATGGTGGGCGGTTAGGGATGGGCCCATATGGCCTGGAATTGAAGATTCCATGTTGGAATCACTACTCTTTCATCTTGAGAGCGGAAATTTACATTCCTAAATACTTCCTAGCTTTTCCTATCGATCAAGCGAGGAGAGCGAGAGAGAGAGAGAATAAATCCAGCGAAGCAAAAATAGCTGGAGTCAAAGCCTTGGCAGTTGCCTACAGTGTGCCTATCTGGGAATTCAGGACTTTCAAGTTGTCCTTAACATGTGGATGAAGGAATGGGGGCTTTATTCCTTTTATTAACTCTTCGACTGAGTTGCTCCCTAGCTTCCTATTCGTAAAACATGCAGCTAACATGCGATAGCACAAAAATCTCGTGAAATTGTTAATACACTCTCTCTTCTCATGAACTAATTTGGCATGCACGTGGTCTATCAATTACCTAACGCTGATTGCAGTCACTTTTCGCACCTAGCATAGACATAAACAAAATATTTTGATATGTACTTATGCTGTGGAACTCTCTCTTCTCATGTGCTTAAAATGAAGGGGGTATGATATCAAGATCGTCTCTAATTATGCAGACCAGCTAGCATTTGCTATTCCGCTGACAACTGTAAGGCAATCGGATCCTTGGCAAGGTACGACAGTTGCTATGAATGTCCTAGGGATACTTACTTGATTCTGGGCAGCAACGGATGAATACAGAGAGTTCCTTTTATTTATTACACATCCGACTCAATATTAGGGCAATTCGTAGACAATACAAGGGAAATCTATGGCTTAAGGCCTTCTGC
>NC_089752.1:47986674-48086674 GCF_040412425.1 Macrobrachium rosenbergii | reverse complement strand
AGACGACGATGCAAGGCATTACATATTCGAGCTCTGAAATCATTAAAACGCTGTTTAAAAACTGCTGATACTCACAAGCTTTTAATTCATTAAGTAGTTCGACTTTACATTCAGTGAGAAATGGTTGGAAGAGATTAATTTATTCCAATGTATTTATACCGGTGTTTTCGACTCCAGTTGCAATAGTTCTAGATACAATTACGAAATCATTTGCGCAAAAATACTTGAGAGTTCTTGATATTCTTTTTAATAGATGCTAATTTACGTAATTAAGTCTGATGCAGGTATTCGTTTACACAAAATTTAATTAGCAAGAGTACCATACACGAAAAGCTAATACCTCTCCGACAATGCATTGCTTTTAATTAGGATGAAGAAATTTCTACATTCAGTGACGCTAAATAATTTCCCGTTTAGTTAACAGTGTGCACAATAATAATAATAATAATAATAATAATAATAATAATAATAATAATAATAATAATAATAATAATAATGTTCCAAATGCTAAAGAAAGACCATACTCTCGGGTTCAAAAAACATCCTTCATTATTCAAGGATTTTCAACTGCATCAAAATGAATTAACGTAAGAGTCAGATACTTAAAGTTATTACCTCTACGAAAAAGAAATGCTTGTAATTAGGATGAATAAATTTCTGTATTCAATGACACTAAATAAATTTCCTGTATAGTTAATAGTGTGCAAAAAGAAAATAATAATAATACACACACACACAATAATAACACAACAATAATAAACTAATAATGTTCGTAATGCCAAAGAAAGACCTTACTCTCTCGGGTTCTGAAAACATCCTTCATTATTCAAGACAACATGCAATTTGGAGCGCCCTGTTTCATTGAGGCTATGCAACTTTGATGACTAAGAGAACCAAGAATAGACGCAAGAACGATCTTCAACGCGCAAAGGACCATCAAGACTTAATGCTGAAAGCGGAAAAACCTTTAAAAAAAGGAAGCAAAATAAAATATTTTATGGAAATATTATCCAATAATTATCAACTTATAGTTTTCCAATAATCCTCTGCACCATAAACAACAGCAACAGCATAAGCTTTTTCTTAACAGTAGCAGTATTAGTAGTAATTAAAAATACTGTCATAATTATCATAAATGTAGTTGCCATTAGAAAAGTAAAACTATAACTAATTACAATAAATTTAATCATAATAACAGTAATCATTAGACGGAGGACATGCCGAAAATTTAAAACAAAAGATAACATGATTTTTTCATATATATATATATATATATATATATATATATATATATATATATATATATATATATATATATATATATATATATATATTATATATAATGAAATGGAATTCTGTCCAATAGAAAAACGTTACTGGAAAAGTTTGGAGGAGTAGACTATAAGACCTATTATTATATACACACATATATATATATATATATATATATATATATATATATATATATATATATATATATATATATATTATATATATATATATATAATATACATATATTATATAACAGGTCTTATAGGTCCTTGCCTCAAAATTTTCAGTAACGTTTTTCTGTGAACAAATTCCATTATTCATATATATATATATATATATATATATATATATATATATATATATATATATATATATATATATATGTGTGTGTGTGTGTGTGTGTGTATATGTGTATCTTTTGTTTTCAATTTCTGGCATGTCTTCAGTCTAATGGTTATTGTTATTATGATTAAAGTTATTGCATTAGTTATAGTTTTACTTTCCTAATGGCAACTACATTTATGATAATTATGACAGTATTTTTTATTACTACTAAGTTTGAAATAACTGTTAATAAATAGGTTTTGGTTCCATTTGCCCAAAAGTTATTCAAGTGTGTTACCCCATTCCCTAACATTTTGTTTCTTAAAAGTTGAAAACATCATTATATATAAAGTTTAACGGTAATTTTATAAATAGAGTTGTCGGTTGAAATTTTCCAAACATTTATTACTAAGATGCCAAGCTTTGATTTATTGCTCCTAAAACATCTGATATACAAAGAATCGTGTAACCAAAAGATTTCACGAATTGAAAATCAAACAAAACTAGTATATGCTAAATACCATTCAGTTTTTTCTTTCAGGTGAAAACTTATACTTTAAATTCCTAATGCATGACATAGATGATAGGCCCAGGGGAACAGGTCTGTGCTCTCCCAAACTTTTCAGGCAACAACTTTTTCTGTGGGGGTAATTGATTACTCATATATATATATATATATATATATATATATATATATATATATATATATATATATATATATATATATATATATATATATATATATATATATATTATACTAATTACACGCATTTCTTTTTCGTAGAGGATGAATAAATTTCTGCATTCAACTCTATTTATAAAATTACCGTTTAACTTTATATTTAATGATGCTTTAAACTTTTAAGGAACAAAATGTTAGCGAATGGTGTAGCACACTTGAATAACTTTTGGACAAATGGAACCAAAACCTATTTATTAGCAGTTATTTCAACCTTTTTATTCTGTATGTTTTTACGTATTGCAATTGAGACATTTAGTCTTTCAGTTACTATTCACCGTATAATCTAAAAATCAATTTCAGGTAACTCCAATATTTCCTGAGCAGCCGAGTCAGAAAAGAAGCTAGCAAGAAGTAAAATTAAATGTGTTTACAGTACATTCCAACTCTTAAGAAAAAAGTGGTACGATTACCGAGTAGCCTACATCCAGAAATTCATAAGTAATACGTTTAACTTCAAAGTCAATCACTATGCATAAAAAGATAATGTTCTGTCAAGCTACAACAGGGGAATAACATTTAGCATTTGTGTCCCTCTTTACACCATATAATATGGGAAGAATGACTCTATTTATTTTTTCCTCATACCTGCACAAGTTATATGCAATGACCACGGAGACTTTATTCCCCGACCATCAGCTTGCTCATAAGAATACCTGAAAAATATGTGGCAAGTCTGCAGTATGGATAAATTTTTCCTACCTCATAATTCAGTGTTTTTTATGAGATTCCCCCGAGGTAGCTCTTACCGCAAATTTTCATACACCATTACTTCAGAGACCTTAATTCTTTCAAACCCGTTAAGGGTTGCAATATGTGAGGTCACTTCGTTGGTTGGTTTAACCAATTGAATTTTAAATTGAAGTACATCATAATATTTCTTGAATTTTACATAAAACTGCATCACAATATTTCTTGAATTTTATATTGAATCGAATCATAATATTTCTTGAATTTTACATTGAATTGCATCATAATATTCTGAATTTTACACTTAATACTTCTTGAATTTTACACTGAACGCCATTACATTATTTCTTTAATTTTACACTGAACTGTAATCATATTTCTTTAATTTTACATTGAACTCCATTATATCTCTTAAATATTACATTGAGCTGCATCATAATATTTCTTGATTTTTACAGTGAACTACGTCATGATATTTCTTGAATTTTACATTGAATTGCATCATAATATTTCTTGAATTTTACAGTGAACTGCATCAAATTTCTTGAATTTTACACTGAACTTCACCATTATATTTCCTGAATTTTAAAGTGAACTGCATCATAGTATTTCTTGAATTTTACATTGAACTTCGCCATGACATTTACTGAATTTTACAATGAACTGCATCATAATATTTCTTGAATTTTTACACTGAACTGCATCACAATATTTCTTGAATTTTACAGTGAATGCATCATAAAATTTCTTGAATTTTACATTTTTTACTTTCACACTGCTGCACCATAATATTTCTTTAATTTTACATTGAACTTAATTATGTTTTTTTTTTATTTTACATTGAACTGCATCATATTTCTTGACTTTTACACTGAACTGTATCATAAAATTTCTTGAATTTTACATTATGCTGCATCATAATATTTCTTGAATTTTACACAGAACTACATTATAATATTTGTTGAATTTTACATTGAACTGAATCACAAGATTTCTTGAATTTTTACACTGAACTGCATCATAATAATTCTTGAATTTTACATTGAACTTCATCATATTTCTTAAGAGAGAAAATAAAATTTCGCGAGGTTAATGAAAGTACATAAACCCTCATGACAGCAGGTTCTGCCAGGGATTGAATCATGATCTTAATATTCATGGCATGCAGATTCACTGACTACATTTTCTTTCCCAGTTTGTGCAACTGTCGGTTTAAATTATCTTCGTTTAATCAACTGACACCCCTTGCACTGGTTTACGAAATACAGTGAGATTCTTCAAGAACACTGAAACTGTACATTTTATTGTTATAAAAATTTATTATTATTATTTTTTCTCGTGATGTATACACACTTATGGAAAATATCCAAATACGTCATAAAAATTTCTATGCAACCTTTCACAGTATAGGATGACCAGATACAAATAAATACGAGCCAAGAGAAGAGAACCACAGCAAAATAAAGACATGAACAAAACAGTAAATGTAAACATTAATAAGCGACAGTAATAAAATAAGAAAAATTAAAAGATAAGGAGAAATGCAAAACAATAAGGCACGTTTTTTTTCTTAAAGTGCATTTTGTATTGTTTTGACTGAACTAATGAACTGGGATTCACAAAGTAACTACCGATCACCGAACCAGGATAAGGCACTAGATTTTGCAAACCTTTCAGTGAAAAGGCCTAGGCACCTGTGGTTCTCTGTATGTGGATAGTATGAGTATTTACATTACAGTTTTGTAATAACTAATGTTACTTCTGGTATGAAACAGGCTTCACAGCTTTGGAGAAAGGATTCGTAGCAGCTCAACTCAAAACTTTATTCCTAAGCGCTGGTGTGCTTTCGTTAAGCATATGTTGATATGTATATAGCCATTATGGTAGTAAACTCACCAACGTAAAGAAATGTTTGTTGGAGTACAGTTTCTTAAGAAATCACCACAGAAGACGAACACGTAGATTTAATTCAAGCTGAGAGTTATACGAAAAATTAGGTATGGGGCCTTTAAGCGAATTATAATACCAAAAATATTTGAAGGTTACGAAAGCTGTTCTTTTTACACTCGGCTGAAAGTTAAGGCAGGGTGGCATCTCTTCTCTGGGTTATTCTTTATCCAACAATAAACTAATAAGAAGTGTAATGTTTTATTAAAAAAAAGAAGCTGAATAAAGGTTGCAGCCACTTACCACTAGCCAAAATCAGCCCCAAAAAATGAACTCGTAAATACAACTTCTTTCCCAATGATGTTATAAAACAAGCATGACAAATTTCAGCTTCTCAAGCTTTATGCACTGATTTCGGCAGTTGCTTGTATCATATATCAGCAGTGCGCACGAAGACACATTTACGAATCTTGTAGTTTTAGGTGGTGCGGGAACATATACTGCATGAATTTCCTTTTCAAAAGTAAATACTATTCTTAAAGGCATTTAAAGCATGCAGTTCTTTTCAACTCGGTATAATACTAAATCTTAACATTTACTTTATTTCATTGTTAAACACGCCATTGTGCCGTTTTAAACTTTCAAAAAATATCCACGAATGGCAGATCAGAATGATGTAATCGATACATTTTCCATGAAAATCTTCTCAACATGCATATTGTATATGCACGTTAATAATCTACACATCTAATGAAGTGCGAATATTTATGTACATCAGTTACTGAATACCCTCCCCAGCATTACCTGATGTCCACAGCAGAAAAGAAAAGCACGATTTCATTTCAACTTGGACCCTGCTGTATATGCAATAGAGATTAACAGTGGGGTATGATGCTGAGCCCCATTCAAATGTTGCCCCAGAGAGTTATCTCTATCCCATAGGGTTTCAGGGGGGCTAAATCACTGAATATTCTCTCTCTCTCTCTCTCTCTCTCTCTCTCTCTCTCTCTCTCTCTCTCTCTCTCTCTCTCTCTCTCTCTCTCTCTCTCTCTATATATATATATATATATATATATATATATATATATATATATGGATATGTATATATATTTATAGATGTATATCTATATAATACATATTATATATATATATATATATATATTATTATATATATATGTATTATATAGATATACATCTATAAATATATACATATCCATATAGCCTATATATACATATATATACACATTTATTTATATAGTAAAACATCAATGACAATGTGTTCCGACAATTATTTAATAAATTGTAAGCTTTTATTTCTTGCTGACAAGATTCTTCATGATGAAATTTTGTAAGAAATATTCTGGAGAAGTTAGACATTAGCTAGCAAAAGCATACAGCTTTATAACATAACTGAGGGAATATTATCATACTATATGTGTATAATATATATATATATATATATATATATATATATATATATATATATATATATAATATATATATATATGGTGCAGTTTTAATCGGTAATTCGTCCTGTCATTTACGAAGCTTGCTAGATAGGAAGGGTCAAATATCTTAAGACTGGACTCACAATTATTCCAAATAAAACTGAAGTACTGATAACACAGTGTGTACAGACACGGAATAATATATGGAGAAAGGATGATTGAGGTTGACTCTTTCTTTTATTTAGCAACAATGAAACCTAGCAAAGGTTCTCTAGTTGGAATTGAGTAAAAGATTATAAAAGGCAAATCAACCTAATGGGCTAGCTGAATAAGACTAAGAATGTAAAAAGACTGAAATTACATAAGAAAGAAAATATATACGTCAGTCTAATGCGTTATGTATTGCTATACGGAAATGACTCATGAACAGACTTAGATTTCATAAAAATACGGAAATTACGGAAGTTTTATACGTGGACAAGATATTGATTTGAGGGAGATGGAGATGGTTTGGACATGTTTGCACAACTGGGAAAACAATAGGCGATAGTCAGCTGGACTCCTGGCGGCGCCAGAAGAGATGGAAGACCAATAACTTAATGAATGAAAACTATGAGACAGGAGCCAGAGATGAGTGCATATTTGTGGAAGATAACTATATATCTATTAAACACACACAAAACACACATATATATACATATATATATATGCATATATTATATATATATATATATATATATATATATATATATATATATATATATATATATATCAAAATACAGTTCATGAGTATATATATATAAATATATATATATATATATATATATATATATATATATATATATATATATATATATATATATATATATATATATATATATGAACTGTTTTTCCTTGAAATGCATCATTTAATGATGATGTCAACTGCTGCCTACCTGTAACTATTTTACAGTCTAAAAGTCCCCAACGTAAGTATAGCTATCATAAGAGACTGATTGCTGCAAACGTTGCTGTCTTCTACAATATTTCCCTGAGAGGGAATCTTCTGCTAGCATTCACCAATATATATATATATATATATATATATATATATATATATATATATATATATATGTATGTATGTGTGTGTGTGTGTGTGCGTGTGTGTATGTATATGTATGTATGTATGTATGTATATATATATACATATATATATGTATATATATATGTATGTATATATATGAGAGAGAGAGAGAGAGAGAGAGAGAGAGAGAGAGAGAGAGAGAGAGAGAGAGAGAGAGAGAGAGAGAGAGTAATCCAGCTGGCTATTGAACAATTCTTCCTATTTTCATGAAATACAAATCTACCAGCGCTATATCAATGACAATTCGGACGTCAATGCCTGTTATGCAGTTGTCGCAAAGTGTTTGGTCCTGTAAACCATGATATATTGATGCGCGAACTGATAGAATGCCCAGTGCCTTTTGTTAAAGTAAATTGAATTCCCTTTCGGTATGCTAATCAAATGGTTATTGTGAGCTATAAGTTTTGTCTTTCGAATAAAGGGGAAATTGATATGAGCGCTACAGGGAGAATATATTCAAGAAATTTTTCAAAAATGTTTTCTGATATGCATATCGGGTGAATTTAGTCGTTTCAGGTTTATAATTCAACTCCAACTACAGTCTAAGTTTAACTTTCACCTCACGCTACAGTCTAAGTTTATTTAAGTTTATACTTAACCTTAGACTACCGTATAAGTTTACACTTCACCTCAGACCACCGTATAAGTATATATTTCCCCCTCAAACTACAGTATATGTAAGTTTATATTTCATATCAGGTTATTGTATAAGTACATATATTAACCTCAGGCTACCCAATAACTTTATACTTAACCTTAGCATACCGTTTAAGTATATATTCAACTCAGACTACAGGATAAGTTTATATTAACCTCAGGCTACCCGATTAATTTATACTTAGCCTCAGACTACCACATACATTTGTTTCACCTCTGACCTCAGACTACCTTTTAAGTGTACAATCACCTCATACTACCATACAAGTTTATATTTCACCTAAGGCTACCTTATAAGTTTATATACTCACCTCAGACTAGACTACCTTATAAGTTTACATATTCACCACAGACTATCTTTGAAGTTTATATAGTCACCTCAGACTTCCTTCTAGGTTTATAGATTCACCTCAGGCTTCCTTTTAAGATTATATACTCACCTTGGACTAACTCATAAGTTTATATAATCACCTCAGAATATCTTTTAATGCAAAGTTGCTGTCATCTACAATATTTCCTGAGGGGAATCTTCTGTTAACATTCACCAATATATATATATATATATATATATATATATATATATATATATATATATATATATATATATATATATATATACACACATACATATATATATATATATATATATATATATATATATATATATATACATACATATATATATATATATATATATATATATATATATATATATATACATACATACTACTATATATATATATATATATATATATATATATATATATATAATTATATATATGAGAGAGAGAGAGAGAGAGAGAGAATGTAATCTAGCTACTACTGAACAGTTCTTCCTATTTTCATGAAAAAACAAATCTACTAGCGCTATATCAATGACAATGACGTCAATGCCTCATGCAGTTGTCGCAAAGTGTTTGGTCCTGTAAACCATGATATATTGATGAGCGAACTGATGGAATGCCCATTGCCTTTTGTTAAAGTAAATTGAATTCCCTTTCGGTATGCTAATCAAATGGGTATTGTGAGATATAAGTTTTGTCTTTCGAATAAAGGGGAAATTGATAAGAGCGCTACAGGGAGAATATATTCAATACATTTTTCAAAAATGTTTTCTGATGTGCATATCGGGTGAATTTAGTCGTTTTAGGTTTATAATTCAACTCAAACTGCAGTCTAAGTTTAATTTCACCTCACACTACAGTCTAAGTTTATATAAGTTTATACTTAACCTCAGACTACCGCAAAATTTGTTTCACCTCTGACCTCAGACTACCTTTTAAGAGTATAATCACCTCATACTACCGTATAAGTTTATATTCACCTCAGGCTACCTTTTAAGTTTATATATTTACCTCAGACTACCTTATAAGTTCATATATTCACCTCAGATTTCCTTTTAAGTTTATATATTCACCTCAGACTTCCTTTTAAGTTTATATACTCACCTCAGACTACCACGTAAGTTTATATAATCACCTTAGACTATCTTTTAAGTTTATATATTCACCTCAAACTACCTTTTAGGTTTATATATTCAACTCAGACTACCTTACAAGTTTATGTATTCACCTTTGAGTACTGTATGGTGCTGCTGGCCCTTTCACCTAAACGTCTGGCAAAATTAATTAACATCTTATGAAAAACAATTAGCTCCTGCCCTGAGATGCAATTCTATTATGAGGAAGTACAAAGGTTTTTTGTAAGGGATCATAAAAAATGAGAATAATAAAACCATCAGGAATATTAAACACTATGCTGATAATATAAATAAAATGATACTATAACTCGTACCAGATGAAAAAGGGTTACGTTGCATTTAAAATAACATATTTAACTGATATAAATATGAAAGAAATATAAAGGTAATTAAGTCTACAACCATACAGTTATTCACTATATAATATATATATATATATATATATATATATATATATATATATATATATATATATATATATACACATATACATATACATATACGTTGTTAGAATCAGTGAATTATATAAAATGGAGAATAAAGAAAAACTGTCAGAATAAACTGCGTGACTATTCAAATTCACTAATATTTCAGTAACTGTCTCGTAGTACAGATGCAATGTAAATGGCTTAAAAACTTAAAGTATTTATAAATAACTTTCCTATATACTTTTGATACGGAGACTTAATTATTCTGGGTTATATTAGAATCATTAATACTGCGAAAATCCCTCTCTCTGAAATGTAATAAAGTAATCAAAATAACAGAGGTTCATTGCGCTATCATTCTGATACGAAAGATAAAAATAACGGACATGGTTACATGATCATTCAAAAGACGCTTTTTAAAAAGGGTTTTCATCACTGTCTCATCCAAAGTTCGGATGTTTCCCAATGGCCACATATCATCACGAAAAACATCAACAAAATAAACACATATAATATGCTCATACGTAAGTGCAATACGAACTGCCGTCTTGACCAGCTTAATTATAGGGCACCAAAAGGCCTACACGCTCAATTTATCTTAACATGTAAAATCCAAATTAAAACAACAGTATTGTTGAATAAGTTACGATCTGACATCAGACAGGTTCGCGTATCAGTAAATTACATCATGGATATCAGCCTACGTGTCATCATTACACTTGCAAGCCTAATCTATTAAAAAAAATACTAAGCATCACAATCACATGCGATTATCTGAAACTAAATCTGATATTCTGACGAAACCCCTCCACGACACCCACCTGTCTGATAAAATTAAAAGTGATCTATTGAGCGCTGGCAAAAGAAATGAAGTGCTACCTTCTTTTAATAAGATAACAAAGGAATTTTTTAAAGAAAATACTTCATATCGGAAAAAGCTAGAAATGTAAGACGAAAATCAGGCTGAAATCTTAGATAAGCTCAGGAAAAGTTTCCATAATTCACTGAATAGGAAGGTTAGGCAACCGACTCATAAAACAGACATGGGAAATATATGTGTTGATATGTATGTGTAAACAGTATATGTATACAGTATATGTATATATGTATGTGTTTATATATATATATATATATATATATATATATATATATATATATATATATATATATATATATATATATATATATATCACTCATCGGGATCGAACCATGTCTATCAAATGAAAGGCAAGGGCGCGCTACCAACTGACCGACACCGGTAGCGCCCTTTCATTTTATTTGAGACCTGGGTTCAATCCCGTCGTCAGTCTGGAATTTATTTCTATGAAACACGTTCTCATGTGCCGATTAGTTCCAGACATATATATATATATATATATATATATATATATATATATATATATATATATATATATATATATATATATACATATATATATATATATATATATATATATATATACTGTATACATATATACATATATATATATTATATAATATATATATATATATATATATATATATATATATATATGTGTGTGTGTGTGTGTCAACAAACGTGAAAGTTAGCTTGGTACTACGCTGAACTTCTGCCTGTCTTTTTCCTGTGGGATTCACATATACACACTGAAGCCACGTGCATCTACTGTGATTTTTAAGTTATATATATATATATATATATATATATATATATATATATATATATATATATATATATATATAATATATATATATATATATATTATTATAAATAAACACACATTATATATATATATATACAGTATATGTATATATATATATATATATATATATATATATATATATATATATATATATATATATATATATATATATAATATACTGTATAACTGAGCTTTCACACTGGCTACTGCCTTAGGCACTTCCGACATGCATTACAGATATCCGTGTTCTCAAAGGCTTATCTCATTACACAGGACAATACTAATCTTATGCTTACTGGCGACTGAGCCTGGATTATAGCTCGACAAAGAGCTCAGGGATGGATCACGAAAGCTTAATATGTAGACGGCACCTGGGGGACACAATAGTTTAAGGGTTGGTCACTTTCTCAAAGTCAAATTTTCTTAAGCTATAATAACATTCTGCATCTGAGATTTTAAAGACTCATATAATTCCACAATGTACTTATATATTAATACGTATCACACAGCTTTTTCATTTCTTCGACATGTATTATGTTACTATGGAATCCGAATCACGAAATCAGAGGGCTATACCATTTGATGGAATGGGGCGCACAGTAATGACATTCACATACGGTAATAACATAAAAAGCTTTATTTCTCCGTTTATAGTTCCTCGCTGGGTGAGCGGGTTCCGTTCTCAACTACCACTTTGTTGGTCGTGAGTTCGAATCTCCGACCGGCCAGTGAAGAACAAGAGGAATTTGTTTCTGGTGGTAGAAATTAATTTCTAGCTATAATGTGGTTCGGATTCCACAATAAGTTGTAGGTCCCGTTGCTAGGTAACCAATTGGTTCTTAGCCACGTAAAAATAAATCTAATCCTTCGGGCCAGCCCTAGGAGAGCTGTTAATCAGCTCAGTGGTCTGGTTAAACTAAGATATACTTTTTTTTTCTCCGTTTATAATTAGGATAGGTTTCAAAAATGAAGTGGAATTTTAATAATATTGGTAAATGCGACGGAAAGGAGTAGCATAAGGACTCAAAGTAAGATCAGATTAAATGAAAGGAGAGGAATATATATATATATATATATATATATATATATATATATATATATATATATATATATATATATATATACTGTATATTATAGTAATTAACTGTATGGTTGTAGACTTAATTACCTTTATATTTCTTTCATATTTATATCAGTTAAATACGCTATTTTAAATGCAGCGTAACCCTTTTTCATCTGGTACGAGTTATAGTGTCATTTTATATTATCAGCATAGTGTTTAGTATTCCTGAAGAAGCATGAGAAGGAAGGAAGGAAGACGGGCAAAGAGTAACAAGAGACAGAAAATGATGAACGAAAGAATAAGTAGAGAAAGAAGAAAGGAGATACACGAAAAAGGATGAAATAATTGGAGGTAAGAGCAGAAGGAGGTAAATGAGGGAAAAGAAGAAGACGACAATAATAGAGAGAAAGAATGAAAAATAAGAAGCAGAAATGGAGAAAGAAAGGAACAGGAGATTGAAGTATTTGGGTTAAGAGTGAGGGGAGAAAATAGGATGAGTATGAAGGGAAGGAGAGAGGAGAAACAGAATGAAAGACATGGAATAGTTATATAAAAAGATAAGGAGTATGAGAACGAATTTTAACCCGTTTACAAATCTTACATACACCATGAAAGCTACAGAAGATGCCCCCTTGTCTGTGAATGTCGTGCCAGTTATTGGCAGATATAATGGCTTTCAACTATTAAGTTTGAATTCAGGAAGATTCAGTTTTACAACAAAACTCTTTAAAAACAATTCTCCTACTGAACCTAAATTCCTGTTAGTTTTGCACATCAAGCATGCACTACGTCAACTCACATTTCAACAAAGGAATCCTCGCTTCAAGAAGCTAAAGAAACTGAAGTAAATTTAACGGTAGGTTTAAACAGGCTATCTCACCCAGTGAAATATTTTACGTATACACACACACCCAAACACTGATGTATATGTATTTCTTCTCTCTCTCTCTCTCTCTCTCTCTCTCTCTCTCTCTCTCTCTCTCTCTCTGACCTTTGGAAGCTTATGTAATTATGCATAAAAACACTTCGAATATGAAGCATCATTTTAATTAAATCTTCATCCTTTCCATAGCAAGGCGACGAATTGGAATAACGATTCGTTGAAAAGCTTCTTAAAATATTCATGAAGTTCGATAGATAAAGATCATTCATAATCCTTACAAATGTCAATTCTGATATTGTGACTAAGTTTCACATAAACATTTTTACATTATAAAAGCCCAAGTAATCTGGCTTTATTAATAATTATCAATAAAAATACTATTACCCGAGAGCACATGTGTGAATCTATATTATGAACCTGTGTAAACACTCATGTATATTCGTAACATTTAAACACACACACATCCACACATAAACACACACATACACTTCACCGTATGTGTGTGTGTGTGTGTGTGTGTGTGTGTGAGAGAGAGAGAGAGAGAGAGAGAGAGAGAGAGAGAGAGAGAGAGAGAGAGAGAGATAGTTTATCTCATCAAAAGAATTCGCCCTTATGAAAATTCACAGCAAGAAATTGTGACAAACTCAAGGATCTAGAGAGACCTTTTGGAGAGGGATCTATTGAAAATATCAAACGAGGAGTTTAGTGGGGGTGTGATTTTTTTTAATGGAAGTTTTCGTTGGCGTTCCATTAAGAAAGCACAGCTAGGATGCTCTGAATTGAACGTCTAATTAAAAGTTTTATTGCTTCACTTATAAAAGGCCCTCGCACACATCACTACGAATTTCTGGCAGCGCCACCAGATGACACTAATTGCTGAACAACGCACAAGAGCATTTTCTTTATGGTATACTTTTTCCTGGTGAGCTGACATTTTTCATTTAATAACAACAACAACAGTATTAATAATAATAATAATAATAATAATAATAATAATAATAATAATAATAATAATAATAATAATAATAATAATAATAATAATAAACATTAAAACGCACATGAATTATTATTAAAAAGAGTACAAAATAATAATAATAATAATAATAATAATAATAATAATAATAATAATAATAATAATAATAATAAAATGCGTGCATGATTAAAAAAATAACCTAATTAAGCAGAAAGAAGAATACATGGCAGAATAATATCAAGACCCAGGTATTTTTCATATAAGTGTCAATGAAACGAGACAAGAATTTAATATCAATTCTTTCAGCTTTCCCTGTATGGCTCCTCAGGGGGTCTCTGACTCTATGCTGCTCCAAACGTTATTCATTACGGTTTCTCAATAACTTTCACCGACAATGCAGCCTTCATCTTTCTCGAAATTAAAACTGCATGCTCCCTCTCACACACACACACATTTATTTATATATAATATATATATATATATATATATATATATATATATATATATATATATATATACTGTATATAAACTGATTTTATCTCATAGAAAGCATAGACTTAATAACATGAAAACTGGCAACTGTAAAAGAAGGATGAAAGAGAAAACGGAGATGGTTTATACATGTCTTTGAGATAGAAAGAGAACATTATGCCATGAAGAAAGTGAAACAAGGGGGTGCAAGATCTTTCACCTTTACTTTCAGACAGTCTCAGGTAAACTACATACAACATAGAGTTTCTCAGGCGTATGTAGTTTGAGAATGTGTTAAGGTACAGTATATGCAAAAGATATTGCACTCCACTGTTTCACTTTTCTCATGGTCATAAATCCTGCATATTTTATATCACAAGGCTTTAATGCCTAAGATGGAAGTTGCATATATATATATATATATATATATATATATATATATATATATATATATATATATATATATATATATATATATATATATATATATATATATATATATTATATATATATATATATATATATATATATATATATATATATATATATAGTCACAAAGTGATCAAGTACCTGGTTATTGCAAATAATAAGACCAAAACATTTACCTCACTGCAGCCAGACACTTGAAGCCTCATAACAATAATATTAAGACTGAATACTCTAAAGGTACAGTGGTACAGTGATCCCTTAAAACTTTCTTAACACTTTAAAAATCCATTTAAATTTATCAAGTTATGGGTGAGGTATCAACTGATAAGCTATAAACAGACTATGGGAAAAAGGGCATCACTCCATCAAATATTATAATTGTTTCCCTGGTTCTACTTTGCTTTGATAAAGAAGAACTAGTCAGATATATCACTTACTTTGAATACACACACAAATATCTCTAATCACTGGTGGTCAAAATGAAACACTGTGCTTTTAAAATTTTAAACAGACAAATTTATTTCTAATTTCAAAAGTTATAAGTAGAGTTCACAATCTCAAAAAGATTTACTATTACTTGACAACAGTGTAAGATTTAAGTATTTCTTAACCAAGATTAATTCACAAAACTTTAATTTATCAAGAAATCAATTTAATTAAGCAAAATTCAAATGATTACCACTCACTCACTCCAGATTATAATGTAAATCTTAATAATTGAAATCAACACAAATGTTCACTGAAATCTTAATAACTGAAATCAACATAAGTATTCACTGAAATCTCAATGAAATCAACACCAACAAAACATTAATTAATCACCAACACAAACTCTGGGAAACACTGTGAAATTATAAACACATGAGCATATAATAATAACATGAAAACATGAACATATAAGGAAGTAACATGCAGAAATAAATATACCAACAGCAATTTCACTAAGACAAAATATGTTTAACGATTATATCAGTCTTTCAAAAGATTACCTTCACTTTTAAAAAGACTAAACTCACCTCTTACTAAAATCACAACTATCTTTCACCAAGACAACACTTCAGTTTTAAACATGATACAATACAAGTACAGTAGATAAGCACATTACCTTACTCCATTTTGTAATCTATAAACCACACCTTTTCACAATGCCTGTAGAACACAAATATTTTAAACCATTCTCAAAAAATATTATATCTCATGGGAGAGTTTTACAGCACTTACATAGCTAGGCAGGAAGGGGGTAATTTCTTCTTGATTATATCATTTCCTACCACTGAATAATAATTGAGAGAGAAGAGGGAGATCTTACTAATACCAGGCCCCTTATCAGACTAACTGTTTTTGTTCACCATCTCTGCTTTTATCCCCAAACCTGGGTTGCCAGTTAGTCATTTCAAATCTTAGAATAACCAGAGTCCCTTCCCCTACATTCTAGAATACCCAGATTACAAAATTGCTCCTCCTACCTTCTTCTACAGAATAAAGAATACAAGGAATACAGAATACGCACAGTATTCTTTGGCTTGAAAAGGAAACATGTTTCGGCCCTTTATCTGAATGATTGGCAGATCACTTCCTGGTTGGACACTTGTGTAAACAGACACATAGGCCTTTGGAACTAGTCATGGTTAAAAGCTGTCAACCCTCATCACAGATCTCTTATCTCTCTTCGCTTTCTCGTCTCCTGGAAGTCAAACACAGCTGTGTGTACACAAGACGTACTTATCTGATCTGGTCAACAAAAATAACTCTCCTTACAGGATCTGAAACTTTAACTCCCACTAAACATGGCATGTTATGAACATAAAAGAATATGTAACATTTATAAGCATTGCACAACATTACATACATTACAAAGTCACTTCATTACACCTCACAACATATGAAATAGCTGTAAGAAAAAAAAATGTCAAAATCATAGACAATGCATCAAAAACACAGAACAAATATTACCTTTACAGAATGGTTATATATTATAAAATAATAATATTCCTCCCCCCAGAAGATTAATTATCCCGGGTTTGAATTCAGTGATTCAGAACAGGATAAATAATCTGCAACGATATTATCTTTCCCAGATATATGTTTCACTTTCACATTATACAGTTGTATACAAAAAACCACCTGGTTAATCGTTGATTGTTATTCTTCATCTTACTGATGAATGAAATAGGGTTGTGGTCAGATAACACTAAAATTTCCTCACTATTAGGTTGGTTCACATACACTTCAAACTTTTTCAAGGCTGTAATTAATGCCAGTGTCTCCTTATCTATTATAGAATCATTTTTCTGATGTTTGTTTAGCTCTGATGACATGAAGCATACAGGGTGCATGATATAATAGTCATCTTCTTGAAGAAAAACAGCTCCAATTCCACTATCAGATGCATCAACTTGTATCACAACTTTTTATTGAAGTTTGGAGCCTGCAGCACTGGTTATGAAGTTGAAATAGCTTTAACCTTTTCAAAAGACTCTTGACATTCTGGGGTCCAAACAAACTTGGTGTTCGGACTGGTTAAGTCAGTTAAGGGAGCCACCATGGCTGAGAAATTTGGACAAAACTGGCGGTAAAATCCTGCCATGCCCAAAAATCTTTGTAGCTGTTTTCTAGTAGTAGGAGGAGTAGCCTTACAAATACCCTCTACATTAGCATCAAGAGGAGCGAGAAGACCTTTTCCAACTTCGAATCCTTAAGCCGTTTCCTTGTAAACTAATTTTTTCTCATTAAATGAGTTGGGGCCCGTACTTTCCGTCACTAAGCCTTCTCAAAGCAACTATGGTAACTTAATCTCTTAATGACTTGTACTGGCCAAGACTGCTTTCTTCACACATAAACCTGCCATCCTCGCCAGCCATGGGATCTGGAGGAATTCGCCCAGGACACCTGAACTGCTTGGGCTATGAGCACCAGCAGATCTGGGTTCTGATTAGAATAACCCAGGGAAAATAAGGCAAGTAGAGTTGAGAGCAACCTAGTTACTGCTTTGGCACCAAGCTGCCAAGATAACCTTAATCGCGAGCCAAAGGTCGCCCTTTGTCTGATCCATCGCTTGCCATCCTAAGTGTGACCTTAATGTGCCTTTTATAGATGTCCCCTCGACTGGGAGCTCAGAGGTCATTATTCTACAACCAAGGATCTTTGCTTAAGGAACTAAGGTACAGTGCAATTAAAGTGTTTGGTCAGCTACCTTGTACTTTATTTATTTCCACTTCCTCTTGCATTCTACTAGACCTTGACCCTTGTAGGGAATCATCAGTCAGTGTTAAAGAATAAGTAACTGATCTTAAGTGATGTCTATTCCTCGAGCCTTCAGCAATTCCCTTTGCAATAAGTGACTGTGTGTGTAGGCTCACCCATTGATCATGTTCCCTTCTCATGCATTACAGAAAGGGTGTGTGATTCCACTGTATCAACCATCTGACACCTCTGTGTTATACGTCCATCAATCAAGTCTTTCCTGATTGTTTATTAAGCTTAAATTAATTCTGTACTGAGTGGCACTCTTGAATTTGTCTACTGTTAATTTTGACCTGGACGTGCCCGTAATTTATTCTTCTAATTCCTGCAAATAAATGTAATGAATTCATAGCAGGAATTTCTCTCCTGAGACCTTCCCTTAACTGAATTCTCGTTTAGATAACTTTTTTTGTATTACAACGTGTTGGTCCCCAGTCAGAAGCATCCCCAACAAGGTAAGAATTGCAACTGCACCAACACTTTAAGAATATATATATATATATATATATATATATATATATATATATATATATATATATATATATATATATAGATACATATTAAAACGATCACACACTTACAAGCGTATCCATGAATGTGTGTGGCTGGTAGACATGTGGTATGTATCTTTTAATAGCTGGTTCACTGGCTCCTTGCACACCAGTTTGCGAGGATGAATTGGAGATCTGTTGAAACCAGAGTGCTTATTCATAACGCTTGTGTGCCATTCAAGATTCTAGTGTAACATATACATGAGAGAGAGAGAGAGAGAGAGAGAGAGAGAGAGAGAGAGAGAGAGAGAGAGAGAGAGAGAGAGAGACTCTGCATGTATATACAGACGCAGAATGATACACGAGATACAGACAAATCAAAAGACAGAATGACAAGCAACATAAAAAAAGTACATTGCTTTCAACCCCATGACATGCTTATTCCGGATCTTGTTTAAAAAAAAATACATAAACACCATTTAATAAAATTTTACCCCTGAACGTATTTCAGTGACTTCCAGCACCAAATTCACCTTTACCCTAAACTCCACCCTACGAGCTTTACGCAGGCCCTGCGTAACTGGTCCTTCCCCAGCCGCAAAAAAAAGAAAAAAAAAATCCAGTATAAGTGCCGATCCGTGTTAGACAAGTTCTGCTGAGATTCCGTCGTCAAAGAGACTGCCTTCTTTCGAGTCCTTAAAAAAAATTCCGAATGTCCAGCCACAAAAGACTTCACACTGACATCCCTAATATTCAGTTTTATAGCGTACTTTTTGCTTTTGGACTTTTCATTTTTTAAATAGATTATTCTGTCCTAACAAAATTATTGATTGGGCTCGAGTAGGGAACTGTCAGAGACGCCCTGAGGAGCCATACAGGGAAAGCTGAAAGACTTAATATTAAATTCTTGTCTCGTTTCATTGACACTTATATGAAAAATACCTGGGTCTTGATGTTATTGACTTTTACGCAACTAATTAACTCTTAAATTGTACGATAGTTCGTTACTCTTGAATTCCCTTCACCTAAATGTACGCACTAATACTGACTTCCCCGTTTAGGTTTGAATGTCGTTTAGTGATTCACCAGTCCTAAGGTCAATTCACTTAGTCACAGATGGCATAAAGGAGAGGAACAATATAAGTCAGTGCATAAACTTGGAAACATAACAGGTACCAATGAACACCTATCTAAGGCTTCAGAGTAACCATAGCTATAATTTTTATAAGGGTGAAGTGGTACCCACTATGCTTATGTACATAAGCAGAGGCATATCTGGTTCCTCTATTTTTATTTCCCCTGTACTGAGTGGATAAGATGTTACCTTGTTGTTTCACTGGTTCGTCTTCAAATCCCTAAGGTGAATTGTTACCATCGGTTTCAGGAGACATTAGCTTTCTAATAATGCATACATCATCTCAGATCCACTGGGGAGGCGGATTAATTGGATCTACTCACTGCTCGTTTCGAAGCACATGCAGGAGCATATGATTCCTTTCCTTTTATTCCTTTTGTGAATGAGTAAATAAAACATTGACTTCCTGTTTTAATCGTCGGTGATTCAAATCCCCAAGGAGGAAGTTATTGTTAGTTCACAGACCATAAACGACAATTTAATCATTTTAAAAAACCGACAAGAAATAAAACAAGCGTACTTACAAATAATAAAGCCCATCAATGCATCCTTAGTTTTAGTGCATAATATGGATTTTCTGAACAAATCATGTAATATCAAACTCGTAAATCCAATATTTTCAAGATTTTCAGTTTTTTACTACCAATTTACCTTAATGAAACGATATATTTTCAAAGATCTATAGACAGCAATGATAGGTCTACATTCCTCATCAATTGGTTTCGGGCTTTTATTTTATTAAATATTCATACAATAAAAGGTGTATGGCTATAATAATAAAACCATACAATGAGTGATTCGCCGATATAGTGGCATGACTGTTTACGTCCTATTCATAACGAATTTCCTGGAAAACAAAGCTGAGTGGACAAGTTATCAATCTGAGGACAGGTAACTACAAGGAAGCACGTCAACACGAATTAAAAAAATTATCTAGGCACTTTAACGGAGGTGTCGAGTTGTAAAGATTACAAGACGGACGAAATATGTATAATGTTTGCAAGCCTAGATGGTCATCAAATCAGCAAGAACAACCTTCCACAAAGCACCTAAATGAAAAAAGGAACAAAACATCAACTGGTTTTAATGTCACTTGAGTACCAGCTTTTTTATTACTTTAATATGATTGCAACACGGAAACCAATTTTTGCATAAAAGTAATGACCAGGAAGAGTGAAGCTTGTAAAATAATAAATCCAAATATGATAGTCATGAAATGAACAATGGAGGAACATCCTGTTTAATTTTGCGTGTAATCAAATCTTTTTTTAAAAGCGAGTACCAGAGATGCATAAGGGTTATATTATTTCAGAGTCCCTATGGAACTATCCACCAAATTGCTCACGTGGGGGAATTACAGCGATAAGCTCGACATGATAAGATGATATAATTAAAAACTATAGAGCAAGGATGGATGAACGAGGGTTAAAAAGAGTGATATATGGAGAGAATAAAGAAACACAATCGATGTGTCATAACTTAGCAGATACATACATACATACATACATAAATAATACATATACACACAAACATAAATATTTATATATATACATATATATATTATATATATATATATATATATATATATATATATATATATATATATATATATATATATATATATATAAATCACAGAAGATGCATGTGATATCGTATAACCGAAAACCACAGGAAAATAACAGTAAAAAGAACCGCACCGAGGGCTTTCGGGATGTGTTTATTCACCCATCGTCGGGCACACACTCATCCACACAAACATATATGTGTGTATATATATATATATATATATATATATATACATATAAACACAAACGAGTATATAGGGCGCTTTTCGTTCGTTCGGGTTCTTCTATCTTCATCAAGCTCTAGTCTTCTCTATTTTATTACCACTGTACATCAACATTAATTACACCGCGCAAAGGTTCACACGGTCATTGTATACAATCTATACTCGTTGCAATATACGACTTTACACAGTTGTCGTCAACATAAAAAAAGAATGTATTCCATCTTTCTTTTTAGCATACCATGCGCAGACAGGCATGGCATTATAATAATAATGACAGTACGATCAATGATACAAGAATAAATAATTCCATATTATATAACCATATGCTTTATTCATTCCTACTTCACCTGGAATTTATCTTTTAAAACTCTGACATCAAATTCTCGTTTTAACACCAACTCGAAACTTAGAAATACGCTGAACAAAATCAGATTTCCCTCTAGGGAACTAATCTTTATAATCATTTGTGTCACAAAGTCTCTAAACCACTTTCTGACTATCTGTCAGGCTTAATTTTTGAACCTATTAAATGCATTTTGCCACCTCCCCAACTTATTACGGTATTACAAAACACACATACCAATATATATATATATATATATATATATATATATATATATATATATATATATATATATATATATATATATATATATATATATATATATGTATGTATGTATGTATGTATGTATGTATGTATCTATATATATATATATATATATATATATATATATATATATATATATATATATATATATATATATATATATATATATATATAATAAAGATAAAAAGGCCTAAAAACGGTTCTGTTCCACTTCGAGCTGAAGTTAATCTCCAGCGAGGTCATGTTGAACGAAGTCATTTTGAACGAAGCCATTTTGAACGAAACATTGACAGCGAATGATAATTTCAGCGAATGTTGTGTTTAAGGGATTACCATGAATGGTTATTAGCTTTATTGGCCGTTATGTTTTTCAAATAAGTCATTCAAAGATATTAGAAGCATTCTTAGTTAAGAACCTGAATGGCCGTTGATGTTTTCAATTCACTTCTTTTTATCGTCTTCTTACTTGGAAATTTATTCTTACTTGGAAATTTCAAACCAGTTACTCAGTTCTCAGTAGCATTCAGAGCTAACCCATCATGGATACTATAGTTTCCAATCATGGTAAAAACAAAATAGCTTCTATTGGTTTCATTTATAGAAAGGATAAAGCTACTCAAACGACAACTAGTGAAAGGTTGCAAAGGACGGTTAAGTACCACAGTGGAATATGAAAGGGATAGAAACTGAACCAAGAAAGAACACTCGCATGCTCCCAATCCTGCTAAAGTCGGCGAAGAAAGGGTTAAAGAAAAACTCTGCAAAGCTGCTGAAACAACACATGATCCACCAAGACGCATACTCCAAGATGCCATTGCTGGTCTACCAAACGAACTTGCAGCAAAGATTGGATCAGGGGCAAAATTGAAACGTACCGTACTTAGGAGGCGAAGAGCTGTGGGGAACTACCCTCCACCCCCTAAATCAGCTGCATCCACCGGTATCCCGGAAGCATTTTCCTGAAGTTTGTACTAGTATAAACAGGCTCCGACCCCTCGGCCGTCATCCTTGGCCAGGCTCCGTCCCCTAGCGTATTACCAACAACGATTGTATAAATAACCTTTGAAAACGCAACTGTATCTCACGTGTAGCTGTTTGAACGAAGGGTACTTTATACGCAATTAACGCAAATATACAAGGTATGGACTTATGCCATAAGTTTCCTCCCTTCTTAAGGTACACTGTATAAAAGGCACATGGCGTAATAAGTTTAAGTGAATGGTAACTACACCTTGCCAATGTTGTCTACAATTCCATCTCACAAAGTCGAGATAATGAATCTGAATGCATAACATTTTTACGTCATATTTAGCTAAGACATATATATATACTTGTATGTTGTATGACGTTTTTAATATTTCTGAATACTAATAAGACAAAGTAACCTATTTGCATTACTTTTATGGTATATTTATTGAATACAACACCCGTTTTATTACTGATAAACATCCTCAGGAAAATGCGTCTGCCGTCTGAGCTAATGTTCATGATATGACCTCCCCATGCTCACTTTTTATTCCTACCCTTCATTAAAATGTCTTCAAAATTATAGTTTCCCAACTACTCACGGCAGAAAATCCTGGGTGGGTGTATGCATGATACTTTGTGTGTTTGAACTCTTACTCTTCATTTCTTACTAATCTCTCTCTCTCTCTCTCTCTCTCTCTCTCTCTCTCTCTCTCTCTCTCTCAATTTTTCCTCATCCTTGTTTAAAATCCATATTTTTTCTCTCTCTTTGCAGATAGTTAACAAACCTAAGGAAAAGTTCTAGAAAAGCGATCTTAAATGAAGCAAAAGCAGATGGACAGCAACAGGGGGCAGCTGGTAGTTCACTGGCCCTGGAAGCTGGAAACTGGGAATGCAAAATAGAAGCATGGACTTGTGGCTGAGGACGAAGGACGGACAGCGTTTTGGGTGCTGGAAGTTCACTGGCACTAGAAGATGGAAGCTGGGAGCACAAAAGAGGAGCCTAGACTTGTGGCCAAGGCCAGAGGATGGACAGTGGTTGAGGGGCCACTGAAGGTTCACTAGCCCTGGATGATGGAAGCTGAGAGCACAAAAGAGAAGCCTGGACTATTGAACGAGACTGGAGGATGGACAGTGGTTTGGGGGCTGCTGGAAGTTCACTGGCACTGGAAGATGGATGCTGGGAGCGCAAAAGAGAAACCCAGACTCGTGGTCGAGGCTGGACGATGGACAGTGGTTGGGGGGACACTGGAAGTTCACTGGCCATGAAAGATGGAAGCTGGGAGTGCAAAACAGAAGCCTGGACTTGTGGCCGAGGCCAGTGGATGGACAGCGGTTGGGGGCCGCTGGAAGTACACTGGCACTGGAAGATGGAAGCTGGGAGCACGAAAGAGAAGCCAGGACTCGTGGCCGAGACCGGAGGATGGGCAGCAGTTGGGGGGCCGCTGGAATTTCACTGGCACGGGAAAATGGAAGCTGGGAGCGCAAAAGAGAAGCCCAGACTTGTGACAGGGGTCGGAATATGGACAGTGGTTGGGGGGCCGCTGGAAGTTTACTGGCACTGGAAGATGGAAGGTGGGAGCGTAAAAGAGAAGCCCAGACTTCTGGGCGAGGCCTGTGGGTGGACAACAGTTGGGGGCTGCTGTGAGTTCACTGGCCATGGAAGATGGAAGCTGGATGGAAGGTGGAAGAGCTAAAATGAAGCCCGGACTTGTGGCCGAGGCCGGAGAATGGACAGAGGTTGGGCGCCGCTGGAAGTTCACTGGCCCTGGAATATGGAAGGTGGGAGCACAAAAGAGAAGCCTGGACTAGTGGTGGAGGCCGGTGGATGGACTACGATTGGAGGCCGCTGGAAGTTCACTGGCCCTGGAAGATAAAACCTGGGAATGCAAAAGAGAAGTCCAGACTTGCGTCTGAGGACCACGGATGGACAGCTCTTGGGGGGCTGCTGGAAATTCACTGGCCCTGGAAGATGTAAGCTGGGACCACAAAAGAAAAGCCCAGACTTGTACCCGAGGCCGATGGATAAAAAACGGTTTGGGGGCCACTGGAAGATGGAACCTGGGAGAAGCCCAGACTCGTGGCTGACACAGGAGGATGGACAGCGGTTGGGGGGCCACTGGAAGTTCACTTGCCCTGTAAGATGGAAGCAGGGAGAGCAAAAGAGAAGCCTGGACTTGTGGCCAAGGCCTATGGATGGACAGAGGTTGGGGGGCAGCTGGAAGTTCACTGGCACTGGAAGATGGAAAGAAAGTGCAAAAGAAAAGCCTGGACTTGTGGACAAGGCCTGTGGAAGAACAGCAGTTGGGGGGCTGCTGGAGGTTCACTGGCACTGGAAGATGGAACCTCGAGCTCAAAAAAGAACCCCAGACTTGTGGCTGAGTCCTGTGGATGCACAGCAGTTGGGGGGGGGGGGGGGGCTGCTGGAAGTTCACTGGCTCTGGAAGATGGAAGCTCGGAGAGCAAAAGAGAAGCTCAGACTCATGGTCAAGGCTGGAGGATGGACAGCGGTTGGGGGGTCGCTGGAAGTTAACTGACCCTGGAAACTGGTATTTGGGAATGCAAAAGAGAAGCCTGGACTTGTGGCTTAGGGTGGAGGATGGACAGTGGTTGGGGGGCCGCTGGAAGTTCACTGGCCATGGGAGATGGAAGCTGGGAGCGCAAAAGAGAAGCCAGGACTCATGGTCGAGACCAGAGGATGGACAGCAGTTGGGGAGCTGCGGGAAGTTCACTGGCACTGGAAGATGGAAGTTGAGAGCGCAAAAGAGAAGTCCAGAATCATGGCCGAGGCTGAACGAAGGACAGCGGTTGGGGTGCTGCTGGAAGTTCACTGGCCCTGGAAGATGGAAGGTGAGAGTGCAAAAGAGAAGCCTGGACTTTTAGCTGGGGCCAGCGGATGGACTGTGGTTGGGGGGCCGCTGGAAGTTCACTGGCACTAGAAGATGGAAGCAGGGAATGCAGAAGAGAAGCCCGGACTTGTGGGCGAGGCCTGTGGATGGACAGCGGTTAGGGGGCCGCTGGAAGTTCACTAGCCCAGGAAGATGGAACCTGCGAACATAAAAGAGAAGCCCAGACCCGTGGCCAAATCCTGTGGATGGACAACGGTTGGGGGGCTGCTGGAAGTTCACTGGCCCTAGAAGAAGGAAGCTTGGAGCGCAAAAGAGAAGCCTGGACTTGTGGCTGAGGCTGGCGGTCAGAGAGCAGTTGGGGGGACGCTGAAAGTTCACTGGCACTGGAAGATGAAAGCTGAGAGCACAAAAGAGAAGCCCAGACTTGTGGTCGAGGCCAGAGGACTGACAGTGTTTGGGGAACCGCTGGGAGTTCACTGGCCCTGGAAGATGGAAGCTGGATGGATGGTGGAAGAGCTAAAGAGAAGCCCAGACTTTAGGCCACGGCCGGAGAATGGACAGCAGTTGGGGGGCCACTGGAAGTTCACTGGCTCTCAAATATGGAAGGCGGGAACAAAAAAGAGAAGCCTGGACTAGTGGATGAACAGCAGTTGGGGGGCCACTGGAAGTTCACTGGCCCTGGAAGATGGAAGCTGGGAGTGCAAAAGAGAAGCCCGGACTTGTGGCTGAGGCAGGTGGATGGACAGCAGTTCAGGGGCCACTGGAAGTTCACTGTCCCTGTAAGACGGAAGCAGGAAGAGGATAAGAGAAGCCTGGACTCGTGGCCAATGCCGACGGATGGACAGAGGTTGGGGGGCTGCTGGAAGTTCACTGGCACTGGAAGATGGAAGGTGGGAGCACAAAAGAGAAGCCCAGACTTGTGGATGAGGCCTATGGATGGACAGAGGTTGAGGGACAGCTGGAAGTTCACTGGCCCTGGAAGATGGAACCTTGGAGTGCAAAAGAGAAGCCCAGACTTGTGGCCGAGTCCTGTGGATGGACAGCGGTTGGGGGGTCGCTGGAAGTTCACTGGCACTGGAAGATAGGAGCTGGGAGCATAGAAGAAAAGCCTGGATTTGTGGCTGAGGCCTGCGGATGGACAGCTGTTGGGGGGCTGCTGGAAGTTCAGTGGCGCTGGAAGTTAGAAGCTGGGAGCGCAAGAGAGATGACCAAACTCGTGGTCGAGGGCAGAGGATTGACAATGGTTGGGTTGCCTCTGGGAGTTCATTGGCCATGGAAGACGGAAGCTGGATGGAAGGTGGAAGAGCTAAATAAAAGCCTAGAATTGTGGCTGCAGTCGGAGAATGGACAGCAGTTGGGGGGCCACTAGAAGTTCACTGGCCCTTGAATATGGAAGGTGGCAGCACAAAAGAGAACCCTGGACTTGTGGCGGAGGTCAGCGGATGGACAACAGTTGAGGGGCCAATGGAGGTTCACTGGCACTGGAAGATGAAACCTGGGAACACAAAAGAGAAATCCAGATTTGTGTCCGAGGCTGGCGGATGGACAGCGGTTGACTGGCCGCTGGAAGTTCACTGGCACTGGAATATGGAAGCTGAGAGGACAAAAGAGAAGCCCAGACTTGTGGCTAAGGCCGGCGGATGAACAGCAGTTGGCGGGACGCTGGAAGTTCACTGTCCCTGTAAGATGGAAGCAGGGAGAGCAAAAGAGAAGCCTGGACTCATGGCCAAGGCCGACGGATGGACAGTGGTTGATGGGCCACTGGAAGTTCACTGGCTCTGGAAGATGGAAGGTGGGAGCGCAAATGAGAGGCCCAGACCTGTGGACGGGGCCTATGGATGGACAGAGGTTGGGGGGCCACTGGAAGTTCACTGGCCCTAGAAGATGGAACCTCGGAGCGCAAAAGAGAAGCCCAGACTTGTGGCCAAGTCCTGTGAATGGACAGCGGTTGGGGGGCCACTGGAAATTCACTGGCACTGGAAGATAGAAGCTGGGAGCGCAAAAGAGAAGCCTGGACTTGTGGCCGAGTCCTGTGGATGGGCAGCGGTTGGGGGGCTGCTGAAAGTTCACTGACACTGGAAGATAGAAGCTGGGAGCACAAAAGAGAAGCCCAGACTTGCGGCCGAGTCCTGTGGATGGACAGCGGTTTGGGGGCTGCTGTAAGTTCACTGGTACTGGAAGATGGAAGCTCGGAGAGCAAAAGAGAAGCTCAGACTCATTATTGAGGCCGGAGAATGGACAGTGGTTGGGGGGCTGCTGGAAGTTCACTGGCCATGGAAGCTGGAACTTGGGATTGAAAAGAGAAGCCTGGACTTGTGGCTTAGGACAGATGACGGACTGTGGTTGGGGTGCCACTAGAAGTTCACTAGCCCTGGAAGATGGAAGCTGGGAGAGCAAAAGAGAAGCCTAGACTTGTGGCAGAGGCCGGAGGATGGACAGTGGTTGGGGGCCACTGCAAGTTCACTAGCCCTGGAAAATGGAAGCTGGGAGCGCTAAAGAGAAGCCTGGACTAGTGGATGTGACCGGAGGACAGACAGCAGCAGGGGGGTTGCTGGAAGTTCACTGGCCCTAGAAGATGGATGCTGGGAGCGCAAAAGAGAAGCCTGGACTTGTGGCTGAGACCGGAGGATGGACAGTGGTTGGGAAGCTACTGGAATTTCACTGGCCCTGGAAGATGGAAGCTGGGAGTGCAAAAGAGAAGCCCAGACTCATGGTTGAGGATGGACATCGGTTGGGGGGCCGCTGGGAGTTCACTTGCACTGGAAGATGGGAGCTGGATGGAAGGTGGGAGAGCTAAAGAGAAGCCTGGACTTGTGGCTGAGGCCGGAAAATGGACACCGGTTTGGGGGCCGCTAAAAGTAAACTGGCCATGGAAGATGGGAGCACAAAAGAGAAGCCTTGACTAGTGGCAGAGGTCAGCATATGGAGAGCCATTGGGGGGCCACTGGAAGTTCACTGGCCCTGGAAGATGAGAGCTGGGAGCACAAAAGAGAAGCCCGGACTTGTGGCTGAGGCCAGCGGATGGACAGCAGCTGGGGGGACGCTGGAAGTTCGCTGGAACTAGAAGATGGGAGTTGAGAGCATTAAAGAGAAGTCTTGACTTGTGGTCGAGGCCAGCGGATGGACAACAGTTGGGAGCCACTGGGACTTCACTGGCCCTGGAAGATGGAAGCTGAGAGCACAAAAGAGAAGCCTGGACTTGTGGCCGAAGCCAGCAGATGGATAGCAGCTGAATGGCCCTGTAAAATGGAAGCTGGGAGTGAAAATGAGAAGCCCGGACTTGTGGCCGAGGCTGGCGGATAGACAGTGGTTGGTGGGATGCTGGAAGTTCACTGCCCCTGGGAGATGGAAGTTGGGAGCGTAAAAGAGAATCCCAGACTTGTAGCCAAGGCCAGAGGATGGACAGCAGTTGGGGGCTGCTGGAAGTTCACTGGCCCTGTCAGATGGAAGCTGGGAGCGCAAAAGAAAAGTCCGGACTTTTTGCCGAGGCCAGAGGAGGGAAAGCGATTGGGGGGTCACTGGAAGTTTATTGGCCTTGGAAGAGGAGAACTAAGAACGCAAAAGAGTAGCCCGGACTTGTGGCCAAGGCTGGCAGGTGGAAGCAGCTTGGGGAGCCACTGAAAGTTCACTGCCACTGGAAGATGGAAGCTGAGAGCGCAAAATAGAAGCCCAGACGTGTGGCCAATGCCGGCAGATGGACAGCAGTTGGGGAGCCACTCGAATTTCACTGGCCCTGGAAGATGGAAGCTGGCAGCGCAAAAGAGAAGCCCAGACTTATGGTCAAGGCCGGAGGATGGATAGGAGTGGGGGGCTGCTGGAAGTTCACTGGCCCTGGAAGATGGAAGTACAAAAGAGATGTTCAGACTTGTGGCCGAGGTTGCTGGATGGTCAGCAGTTGGGGGGCTGCTGCAAGTTCACGGTCCCTGGAAGAAGGAAGCTGGGAGTGCAAAATAGGAGCCCGGACTTCTTGCTGAGGCCAGAGGAGGGACAGCGGTTGGGGGGATCTTGGAAGTTCACTGGCCCTGGAAGATACAAAAGAGAAGCACGGACCTGTGGCTAAGGCCTGTTGATGGACGGTGGTTGGGGGACTGCTGGAAGTTCACTGGAGCTGGAAGATGGAAGCTAGGAGTGCAAAAGAGAAGCTTGGACTTGTGGCTGAGGCAGGCAGATGGACAGTGGTCGGGGGGCCGCCGGAAGTTCACTGGCACTGGAAGTTGAAATCTGGGAGCGAAAAAGAGAACCTCGGACTTGTGGCTGAGGCCAGTGGATGAAGGTGGAAGGTGGAAGGTGGAAGTGCAAAAGAGAAGCTTGGACTCGTGGACAAGGCCGGAGGATAGACTGCGGTTTGGGAGCACCTGAGAGTTCACTGGCCCTGAAAGATGGAACCTGGGAGTGCAAAAGATAAGTGTAGACTTGTGGCCGAGGATGAAGGATGGACAGCGGTTGGGGGGCCGCTGGAAGTTCACTGGCCCAGGAAGATGGAAGCTAGATGGAAGCTGGGAGCGTAAAAGAGAAACCCAGACTTGTGGCCAAGGTCAGAGGATGGACAGCAGTTGGGGGGCCGCTGGAAGTTCACTAGTCCTGGAAGATGGAACCTGGGAGTGCAAAAGAGAAGCACAGACCTGTGGCCGAGACCTGTTGATGGACAGCGGTTGGGGGGGCCACCGAAGTTCACTGGAGCTGGAAGATGGAAGCTAGGAGCGCAAAAGAGAAGCCTGGACTTGTGGCTCAGGCAGGCAGATGGACAGTGGTCGGGGGGCTGCTGGAAGTTCACTGGCACTGTTAGTTGGAATCTGGGAGAGAAAAAGATAACCTTGGATTTGTGGCTGAGGCCAGCAGATGGACAGCAGTTGGGGGCCGCTAGAAGTTCACTGGTCCTGGAAGATGGAAGCTGGGAGCGCAAAAGAGAAGCTTGGATTCGTGGCCGAGGCCGGAGGATAGACAGCGGTTTGGAAGCACCTGGAAGTTCACTGGCCCTGAAAGATGGAACCCGTGAGTGCAAAAGATAAATCTAGACTTGTGGCCAAGGATGAAGAATGGACAGCAGTTGGGGGCCGCTGGAAATTCACTGGCCCTGGAAGATGGAACCAGGGAGCGCAGAAGAGAAATCTGGACTTTTGGCAGAGGCTGCAGGAAGGACAGAGGTTAGGGGGTCGCTGGAAGTTCACTGTCCCTAGAAGATGGTAGCTGGGAGCGCAAAAGAGAAACCCAGACACATGGCCGAGGCCGGAGGATGGACAGCAGTTGCTGGGCTGTTGGAAGTTCATTGGTCCTGGAAGATGGAAGCTGGGAGTGCAAAAGAGAAGCTCGGACTTGTGGCTGAAGCCAGAGATTGGACAGCGGGTTAGGGGGGCTCTGGAAGTTTACTGGTCCTGAAAGAAGGAAGCTGAGAGCGCAAAAGAGAGGCCTGGACTTGCGACCGAGGCCATAGGACGGAGAGAGGTTGGGGGCCGCTGGAAGTTCACTGGTTCCTGAAGGGAGCTAGGAGCACAAAAGAGAAGCCCGGACTTGTGGCCAAGGCCAGAGGAGGGACAGCAGTAAGGGGGCCATTATAAGTTCAATGGCCCTGGAAGATGGAACCTGGGATCACAAAAAATAAGCTCGGACTTGTGGCCGAGGTCAGAGGATGGACAGTGGTTGTGTGGCTGCTGGACACTCACTGGCACTGGAAGAGAGAAGCTGGGAGTGCAAAAGAGAAGCCCAGACTCATGGCCAAGGCTGAAGGATGGACAGCGGTTTGGGGGTGCTGGAAGTTTACTGGTCCTAGAAGAAGGAAGCTGAGAGCGCAAAAGAGAAGCCTGGACTTGTGGCCAAGGCCATAGAAGGGAGAGAAGTTGGGGGACCGCAGGAAGTTCACTGGCTCTGGAAGATGGAAGCTGGGAGTGCAAAAGAGAAGCCAGGACTAGTGGCTGAGGCCAGCGGATGGACAGAGGTTGGGAGGCTGCTGGAAGTTCACTGGCAATGGAAGATGGAAGCTGGGAGCACAAAAGAGAAGCATGGACTTGTGGCCAAGGCCGGAGGATGGACAGTGGTTGGGGGGCCACTAGAAATTCACTGGCACTGGAAGATGGAAGCTGGGGGCGCAAAAGAGAAGCCTGGACTTGTGGCCAAGGCCGGAGGATGGAAAGCAGTTGGGGTTTGCTAGAAGTTTACTGGCCCTGGAAGATGGAAGCTGGGAGTGCAAAAGAGAAGTGTGGACTTGTGACCGAGGCAAGAGGATGGACAGTAGTAGTGGGGCCACTGGAAGTTCACTGGCACTGGTAGATGGAAGCTGGGAGCACAAAAGAGAAGCCTGGTCTTGTGGCCGAGGCTGCTGGATGGGTAGCTTTTGGGGCCACTGGAAGTCACTGGCCCTGGAAAATGGAAGCTATGAGCGCAAAAGAGAAGTCTGTGCTTGCAGCCAATGCCAGCAAATGGACAGCAGTTGGGGGGCCACTGTAAGTTCACTGGCCCTGGAATATGGAAGCTGGGAGCGCAAAATAGCCTGTACTTGTGACCGAGGCCAGCGAAAGGCCGTGGATGTACAGCGGTTGGGGGGGCAGCTGGAAGTTCACTGGCCATGGAAGATGGTAGCTGGGAGTGCAAAAGAGAACCCTGGACTTGTGGTCGCGGCTGGCGGATGGACAGAAGTTGGGGTGCCGCTGGAAGTTCACTGGCCCTGGAAGATGAAATCTGGGAGCACAAAAGAAAACGTGGGGTACAGCGGTTGGGAGGCTGCTGAAAGTTCACTGGCACTGAAAGATTGAAGCTGGGAGTGCAAATGAGAAGCCCAGACTTGTGGCCGAGGCCGGTAGATGTAAAGCGGCTGGGAGGCTGCTGGAATTTCACTGTCCTTGGAAGATAAAGGCTGGGAGTGCAAAAAAGAAGCCTCGACTTGTGGCCAAGGCCAGAGGATGGACAGTGGTTGGAGGGCAGCCAGAAGTTTACTGTCCCTGGAAACTGGATCCTGGGAGCACAGAAGGAAAGCCTGGACTTGTGGCCGAGGCTGGCAGATGGACAGTGATTGTAGGCCGCTGGAAGTTCACTGGCCATGGAAGATGGAGCCTTGGAGCCCAAAAGAGAAGCCTGGACCACTGGCCGAGGCCAGTGGAGGGAAAGGGGTTGGGCGCTGCTGGAAGTTCACTGTCCATGGAAGCTGGAACCTGGGAGTGCAAAAGGCCACAAATATTTAATATATATATATATATATATATATATATATATATATATATATATATATATGTCTGTGTGGCTGCGTATATGTGTATGTATACATATATATATATATATATATATATATATATATATATATATATATATATATATATATATATATATATATATATTATATATATATATATATATATATATATATATATATATATATATATATATATATATATATATGTATAAATGCATATATATGTATATATATAAATATATAATATATCTATCTATCTATCTCTCTATCTATATTATATATATATATATATATATATATATATATATATATATATATATACTGTATATATATATATAATGAATTTGAATGCATAACGTTTTTACCTCATATTTAGCTAAGACATAAATATACTTGTATGTGTATGACTTTTTTATTATTTCTGAATACTAATAAGGCAAAGTAACCTGATGGTATTACGTTTATGGTATATTAATTGATTACAACACCCGTTTTATTACTGATAAACATCCCCAGGAAAATGCGTCTGCCGGCTGTGCATGATATGGCCTGCCCATGCTCACTTTTCATTCGTACCCTTCATTAAAATGTCTTCAAAATTATAGTTTCCCAACTACTCTCAGCAGAAAATCCTGCCTCTTTCAAGACAGAGACACTCAAGATGCTCCGCGTCTCTAAGGAGGCAGTACATCACCCAGATGACTGTACTCCATAATTGTGTAGTGGCACCAGTCACCACATTACTCTAAATAAAATAACACTATTAGTAACAACTAATAAATATGTAACTAAGCTATTCTTGTTTTCTTTTAGATACCTTTTTTTATTGATTGTCAACTCAAACATGCCCAGAGGCTCATCTAGGCATAGATACATCAAAAACCAGGTACTATGTTTTCTTTTATGATGACTAGTTACAATAATCTTTCTTCTTCTTCGTTTAACGTGCTTTTTCCCATTTTTCATATGGGGTAAGCACGATGCCTTATATTGAAGGACTTTGATTTGGCGTTGGGGTAGGCCGTAGCCTCGATTGGCTGCCCTGCCTGACATCGCTTAGACCCCGGTAGCACATGTGTATATGTATCGTGCCAAATCCCCAGCTCCCTTTCCCCTAGCAGCGCGGAGACGTGAGTGGTTTAGGCTGACAGTTCGAGACGTGTAAGGCGTCTGTTATGTTTTTAGATGTTGGAGTGGCTTTGTTTGTGTGTATTATTCTGTAACACCCATTTGCTTTCAGCAAACCTATCCGTTGATTACATACATAACCCCGGGGTGTCTACACAAATAGCAAAGTGTCCGCCCTCTGACCGGCCGGCTGCGGATTTGAACCCACGACACAGACTTCTTATAAAGTCCGAGTCCGCTGCTCCACCAACCGAGCCATTGAGGCCCCTGTTACAATAATAATTATACAATGAAAAATATATCTATATTACAAAACTTCCTCAGTCAGAGAGGCAGACAGACAGACAGACAGTCATAGACAGAGAGAGACATACAGACAGACAGAGGAACAGAGAGAAAGAGACAGACAGACAGACAGACAGACAGACGTACATACATATGTAAGTGCTCGCGAAGGTGACCTTTGAAAAGTTGGGTCAGCTATTCGCAGGGTCCATTTTGACTATACACAGCATATAAGAAAAGTGCTGAAACATTCGCATACCACAAGGGTCGAAGAAAACCACATTGGTGACAGGACACGAGCTGGAAAATGCGTTTTCAGCCAAAATCGTTCTATCAGTGAACCGGTTACAAAATCCGGTTTTGAAGGATGCATGTCGATAGTGACGCCTTGAAATACAGAGGCGTGTCTTGCCGAACTTTGACCTCGAATGATGTCATACAAAAGTACGTTCGTTCGTGCGTTACATAATGAATATAATGGGAGGAACCGTTGTTCGAATCAGACTTGTGAGATCCGATTCATGTGTGTCTGAAGATGTGAGTGATCTTTCACATGGAGACTGTCCCAGAGGACTTGTGGAGTGAGTAAGAATTCATATACGTTTTAGACTTTGTTTCAGAACTGTGAACACACGGTACCTCCTGTGACAGTGAAATGTGTTTTCTGCAATTTTTTACATTTTATGATTTTTAATGTGACGTTTGTTCTTTCACAGGTATTTCTGTTCCACTCCATTCCTATTCCTTTTTCCTCTCCCTCCTACAAGGATGGGAGTGGTATGACATTTGAGATGACCTGTTTTACTGATTGACCTGTTCATGATTTGACAGATGAGTTATTTTCTGTATTCCTTAAGTATTTGAGTGTTTATGATTTTGGAGCATTATTTCCTTAGAAGATTTTCTGATAGTTATGTGAAACATTGGATTTCTTTCTTCGTAATTGTTAAGAAGTTATTTTTCGTTGTTTTTTTGTCAATAAAAGGTTTTAGTTTTGTACTTAGTATCTCACTCCAGTAGTCCTCAGGTTTTAGTTAGGGAAAGATACAACTGATGAAGTAGTTCACGCTACATGCTATCACACAATGTCTCGGGATAAGCGAGATCAAACCTCTGTTCATAAAACAGAGACTTAAATCAAGTATAGGCTCAGAAATGGCCTTTACACATACACACAACTGTATTAAGTTTCATACTTGTGATCCGATTTTTCGACTTGTGATCAGTGACCAGTACATGGGACTTGGCATTGGCCACATTGCTTACAGACTTCAGGAAAATGCATCCCAGAATCCCTGCGGCCTACTTTCACGGGCGATAATTTCATTCCTTGTGTCAGTGATGAGAAAAGGGTTATAATTTTTGGCACGAATGAAAGTCTTCCCTGGTTGAGAGATAATCGTCACTGGTTAGCTGACGAACATTCAAAACAGCTCCAAGTATTTTTTTTTTTTACAAATTTTACAGTGTATGCATTGATAAAGGAAAGTGTATTGCCTTGCTTATATGTTTTGCTCACGAATAAACTGAAATTACTAGAGCCCTTGCTAGACCCTATCTCCGTTTTGATAGACTTCGAAATTGCTTCAAGAAATGCAATAACACGCTCATTCGCGCGCTCAAGCATAGCAGGATGTTTCCTCCATATAGGACAGAGTGTATGGACAAAGATTACCAACGTGGGACTAAGAGAAAAATATGCTAATGAAGAAAATGCTCGAGCATTCATCAAAATGATGAACTGCACAGCATTTCAAGCCGTACGTGATTTGGAGAATTACGATGATCTTGACATTGTTTTCGAATATATTGGCTGTCCAGTGGCAAACAACCGTAGAAGAAGACCTGAATTTTCGTTATCTGTGTGGAACGTTTTTAGCAGGTTTCAGTTGGATCTCCAGCGAACAAAAAGTGCCGTAGAAGGGTGGCATACTGCTTTCCAAGGTAGTCTATCTTGTAGGTCACCCGACAGTTTGGCTCTTAACAGAGTCTTTAAGAAGGGAAGAGAGCCTACAAAGGACGAAATATTTGGGAATAATTTCAGGCGAACCCTCACAAAAAAGAGAGGAAACATGAGAACTTGGAACGAAGAATTAAAAGCATTGTTGAAACAAGATATTTAGAAATTACTGATTATCTGAGACACCTTACCTACAATATTACATTTTGAATGGTTATTCATGTAGAATTTATGGTCTTTATTTCTATAATATTTTTTTTATTTAAAACGTTTTTAATTTTTTTTCTTTTACAGTAATAAAGGTATATTTCTAGTATATTTTTATTCTTATCAACTCTTTCTAGTATAGTTTCATTTCTATCAACTTCGCACAAAATGTCTTAAAAAAAAAGTTAGAGGTTTCGCTAAAACTGACGTCGCTCGATAGGAATCGCTTAAAATCCCATCATTTATTATATGCTCAAAATGACTTTGCTCAGTTTGACTTCGTTTAACTTGACCTCTCTCAAACGACTGGACACACTACAAAACACTATCAACACGTTCCAACCATATATTTCGGATGCCAAAACTTTCGTATCCCATTGGTGAAATGTAAAAAATTTTTCGGTGAAAGAGTATTTATATGGCATATGCAGGTGTGACAATAAGAAGTTGCTGGTGTGTAACTCAACAACCGCCCACGCTTCACCAGTGATCAGGGATACAGGTGTGTTGGTAATCGAAATATTTGGTTGCAACGTGTTAACAGCTTTTTTATGGGTCTTTTCATCTTCATATATATATATATATATATATATATATATATATATATATATATATATATATATATATATATATATATATATATATATATATATATATATATATATAGTCTCTTGCTGCAATATAAGAGTTCAAACTGAAGTTAAAACAGCTGATTTCACTTTACATTTTCTCCTTTACTCGAAATTTAGATTCTCCTTGTTCCCACTGTGTTTCCACTATATAATTAATATACTCTAAAAAAAGTATGATACCTCATTACGACCTTACGACTCTTCTCACTAAGCGCTTAAGCCTGATCACGACAACAGAGAGAGGTAGTTATCCACGTACGTTTGTTATGCATAAGGACGTCAAGAATAAGTAAAAATGTTATTCATCACTGTTATGAACAGGGTAGAATATTATTACCGCTATTCATGTAAACAACTCCTATTTCAACAAAGGATTATACAGGTCATTCGTTAATGTCTTTCCGGATGTAATAAAATAACTAAAACACCTAATGGATTAGTTTGCAGCGTTTTTAGAAGACTAACAAATGCAACACAATTTACGAGACGCATTATACAAACATTTCGTCAAATAAATGCGCCACCATAACAAAAAGTATATATATTCAACCGAAGTCCTAAATTTGCTAATATGCACAGTGAGATCTAAATTAAAGAGGATGGCTTTGTTTATTAAGATGTCAAATGTAGCTTTTAACTAAAAATCTTCGTTCTGGTATTGAAAATCATGTACAAACTCCAATTTAAGTGACATACTCCTGTAAAAAAAATGCTCTCAGTAACCAAAAACCTCATAAATACACCTTCGACACAGTTATAGACATTTCTTACATGATAGAATCATATGTAGAAAGGTTTCCAGTAATATAACAATTATATCCGATAAAATCCTATGTAAAATTGCTGTCAGTATGTAAGAATATATCAGATAAAATTCCATGTAAAAATGCTTTAAGTAATATAAGAATATCAGATAAAATCACATGTAAAAATGCTGTCAGTAATATAAGAATTGTATCAGATAAAATCCCATGTAAAAATGCTGTCATTTATATGAGAATTAGGCTTATATGAGATAAAAGCCCATGTAAAAATGCTGTCATTAATATGAGAATTAGGCTTATACGAGATAAAATCCCATTTAAAAATGCTATCAATAATATTAGAATTATATCACAAAACACATTCTACCGACAGTGATATGCAAAGTCGAGGTCTGTAAGACTTCAGCCAACTCCAAAACTCGCAAACTACACCCCGAGCGAATACGAACCTACAAATTTATATTTCACACCACATTTCATCATTCACAGCGCGATCGAGCTCTACCCATAAACGCGAACAACTGGGAGCATTCTTGATGCACTAACCAAAGCAATATTCGCTCTCATTTTTATTTTGTCTTTCAATATACGTGTAAATTGCATATTCAGAATGCAGACCCGTGAGGATGATATTAGAGCAGAGAGCACTTCAAGCATCTGAACGTTTTGGTATGCATACAAAAGATGTAAGTACATAAATACATGCATGTGTTCATACAGATACTCAAATTATAAATATAGTGTGTGTGTGTATGTGTATATATATATATATATATATATATATATATATATATATATATATATATATATATATATATATATATATATATATATATATATATAAAAAATAAATAAATAAATATATATATATATTCATAAGTTTTAAAGTATGAAACCAAGAAACCTTTGTTAAAGGAAACTTATAATTGTTATATATATACAAGTATACACATATACAGTATATTTGAATATAAATATAAGTAATATATGCATAGATACTCATATATATAATACATATATGAATATAACATATATATATACACACAAACATATATATATACACAATATACATACAGTATATATATAAATATATCTATATATATATATATATATATATATATATATATATATATATATATATATATATTACTTGAGAGATCAGGGTAGCACTGGCAAATATTAAAGGGAAGATAAGCCAAAAAAAACTTTCCTTTCCGTCATCTTGTTAGATGAAGACGGAGGTAATACTACTATTCTTTCAACCATTTTCTTTTTATGCATGCAAGAGGAAGAAATGAACCATCTTTGCGTATATTCTCTTCTCATAAAAGAATAATATCAAAGTCCATCATCTTTCCGTTTATTCTCTTCTCACAAAAGAATATCAAAGGCCATCTATGGACGGGTGAGAATATCTCTATATGGCGGCTGGCTAGATACTAAAGGTAATTTGTCTTTTCAATAAGAACATGGCTTTAGTGAGTTGTTCTTTTATGTATGTATATATATATATATATATATATATATATATATATATATATATATATATATTTACACAAATTTTAAATACATACACACACACACACACACACACACACACACATATATATATATATATATATATATATATATATATAGATATATATATATATATATATATATATATATATATATATATATATATATATATATATATATATATATATATATATATATATACATACATATTTCTCTTTCCTACTATTACGAGCCAAAAGTATATTCAGAAACGACGTTAATGATTACGCAACACGAATAGCAGACTTCTCATTTAGATTTTCTTTTTCATATTTTTCCGTTCTTTCCCATACATATGCACCATGGTTACAGGAATCTTAAACAGTTCCCGTTCCTGTTCGTCTACTATTCCTCCTCTATTCACGGCATCTTGAACGTCTTCCTTTCTTTTTTTATTACCTAAGGTATCGGGGAAAACATAAAACCATCCCTTAGCCGATCCCAGAGCCAGCCTTTTTTCAGCCCTACGTAAGCCTGATAAACCAACTAAGCCCCCAAGCCTTGATTAGACGAACTTTATTTTTTATTCTCTTCATTCTAAAACACCAGTTTCCGACACGCGTGGGTAAATCAATTTGGTTCTTAGGCTGTTATCTAACCGGGGCTTAAATTAAAGCTGTACTTTAATAATAATAATAATAATAATAACAATAATAATAATAATAATAATAATAATAATAATAATAATAATAATAATGAGTCACACCAATTTTCAATATCTTATTAATTATAAGAAGTCATCCTTATATACATATTGTCAAATAATCCAACTTAATAATAATAATAATAATAATAATAATAATAATAATAATAATAATAATAATAATAATAATAATAATAGTTAAATCAGCAGTTTCATAATCTTATTAATAAAAAATTTCATCCTTATACATATATTGTCAAGCAATCTAGAAAAAACTTCCAATAAATGGAAAAACATCAATTTTCACCCACCAGGACACCCAAGAAAAAAAATGATTCGCTTATCGACTGGAAACTTGAAATTCCTTTCTTCGATCGGATTACAGGATCTAATTTATCAAAGCGTATCGTGAGAACTGACGCTATGACAGATTTAAAAACAAACTACTTGACGAAAGAGAAGCTTCGGGTGGAAGGAAGCAGACAAACGCAGTTACCCAGTCAGAGGAGATTAAAAGATTATAAGGTACGGAAAAGAAAGATAAAATGAATACCCTAAATTAGCTTCTGTAGTCAAAAGCAAAATTCACAGTAAGTCATCAGTGTGAGATTGTCACTCAAGGCGGTCGATCGTGAGGCCTTGTTGTGAAAGTATCTTTTCAGTAAAACGGATAAAGAACTCATAATTAATCATTGAGTGATGACTCACTAGGAAGATAGCAGATACCAAATTAAAGAGTACTATATTTCTGCGTTTTGCGGTCATCCATTTTTTTTCTGTCAGACAATTTTTCAATTACAACAGGACGAAAGGCTCACTAAACGTACACAAGCATGACCTCAACATATACCCCATGCAAACAAAAGTGAATTAACATATATATATATATATATATATATATATATATATATATATATATATATATATATATATATATATATATATATATATATATGTATATATATATATGTATATATATATATATATATATATATATATATATGTATATATATATATATATATATATATATATATATATATATATATATATATATATATATATATATATATATATATATATATTATTATAAATATTATGTTGTTCGACCTCTCTTTAGTTGGTGGAATAGAATCAAAAGCAAAGAGACAAGACAAGACAAGGTGCAGCACCGAGACCAGCTTCTTCCATGGAAGCAAGGGAGGGAAAGCTAACTGTGTGTTGTTATTGTGTCCAAACCCCAACCATCTTAGTAGCAGATAGGTTAGTATTAGAGACCTATCCAACAGGGGGGGCTTCACCAGGCCCTCTTTAGTTAGGGTGTCCTGTAACCTCATTTTCCTCTGTACTTTGTATTGGCGAGTTCTTGTTATTCCTTCAGAATGCCCGCAAGCTACAGAAGGATCGCTGTTTACGAAGACAACAGCGATCCCGATTCCTGATCCAGGGTTAGAGAGAATCCAGCCATCACGCGGGGGGGGGGGACACAAACGGTAGTGCTCCAGCACCTTTTCTTTGTTTCTGTACTTAGTGGAACACGTTAGTTGCATTACCAGACCCCGGGTGTCAGTTGCAAGTGGGGGCATGCATTCTACGTAAGGTAACTCTGATAATGACAATCAATTGCCATGCTCCTGCTATCTCTCCCACTGCATTTCTTTTTTTTGTAATTTCTCTCTCCTTAGACACTGACTAAAGATCCTGGTGAACCATACCCCACTTATGAAGTTGAGTATACGAGGTATAACTAGTGTTCCCTAGTGAGATTACATAAAGTATCCTCCATGGTGTTAGCATAATATTCTCCAGTTAAGATATCTCCCTTGCAGTAATTAAGGATTAGGGAGAGGTCACTTATAAGTAATACTCAGGCAAGCCTTGGATCCTGATCATACCATTGTTTGGAAAAGGAATAGTCTTTAATTTGCTAGAAATCTGCTTACGGGAGCGTTACTAGAACTATCCACTTTTGCGTCATACTCTAAAATTATGGGAAATATTACTGTGTTCGAAAGACCAAATTGGGGAGCTGTTATAGGCCCCTGTAGATTCCCTCATTGTAACACTCATTATGTTGGACCGAGTGGATGATCAATAGAGATACTTCATTTATTAGTTCCAAAATAAGTAAAAATATTCAGTAACCTAGTTCCGACTGACAACCTAATCTAATTAAGTTATTTATCTGTCTTTGGGGTAACTATTAGCCTAAATTGGCTGGGATTACCTGCATTAACCACAGTAATTAATAATTAAACTCATTCACCGAATGACTTCCTATAAATATATATATATATATATATATATATATATATATATATATATATATATATATATATATATATATATATATAAATATATATATATATATATATATATATATATATATATACATATAATTTTACTTAATCACTTTTTACCAGATACGTATGTTACTTTAATATCCCTCTAAACTTCTCGATTTCTTCAAACATCAGAAACGCTTGTCACTACTAAGCATATATATACAGTATATATATATATATATATATAGAGAGAGAGAGAGAGAGAGAGAGAGAGAGAGAGAGAGAGAGAGAGAGAGAGAGAGAGAGAGAGAGAGAGAGAGAGAGAGAGAGAGAATTTTTGGTTCATAGCCATTTCCCTTTTAAATTACATTTACATTTAGTGGTCAGTTGCTAGCTTACGAGCACCCTTTGCATGCTGTACACAAGAAAGGCAACCTGTAACATTCAAGTCTCTTTTTCTATTCTATTGCTAAGTACAGCTAACTATCCACTTGGCAGTTATGACGAGAGTAATTTTTGTGTACAAAATGATCACAGGATTTTGGGGGCAAATAACGTTTTTATCAGTAGTGTTTGGATTTCATAAGAATGCATATGTTAACTTACACTACAATACCGCCTGTATCCCAAAGCAGTAATACTTCCAAAAATAGAAAAAATGTAAAGATCATGAAAAAAAGCTTTCATTTCTAGATCATAATTAACAAATATACCATTATCGCCTTGTTTTTCGTCAATCTATAACAGGATGAACACTCAATTCGGCTCCAAACTATATCATTACCATTATATCTGATGATTCAGGCAAACAGAATTATCTTATAACATTCAACGTTGAAGGGATAAATTAGCTTTTCCACGGAATCGAACAATTCTGCAATTAACCATTGGCTGCTGGGTTTAAATGCTAATATATAGCCAGACGATAATCGCTCAATGAATTATCCCAAATTTCTAGAATCAACAGACCCTAATAAGATATAGGACACCCGTGCCTTTCAAATAAAATTGAGAAGGATCTTTTCGGAAGGTTACCCTGAAATGAAATTCACTTGGCGGCTGATCAACAATTTCGTCCATCCCAGGGGACCTTGTTATCCAAATGCGAAAAGAATGGAGTCGTCGTTTTCAAATTCGAGGACGAAAAATGGACTCGAGTTCAAACTTCGTTAGCTGATTCCCATCCAACCTTCCAAAAGATTTCGTCTCTTCGGCCCAAGATCACAGGGTCCTTCAGAGACAGTTTCAAATTCATAACCAGACTTAGGACATATCACCTTGAATTTCACAATCTACAAATGATCGTAACATCATCCCGAAATAAACCGAACTCAACCATTTTTTAGTCGGGCTACTCCGTTTACAAAATATCATAAGCTGCAATTGCGATTCTATCCTTCCAATTCTCTTTATTTATTTCCATCCTACCTGAACATCATCATCCTGTCTCAAATCTACAATAAACCTACCGTCTTACAAACTCAAGACAGGATTCTAACAAATATCAAATAGAAATGTCAGGGAATTTGAGGGGAGCAAAAATATTAGCCAATAAATGAAGAATTTGATGGTTATTAATAACAGGGCAAGAGAAATAGAGGCTACAGAAGAACGAAAGGGGGGAAATCAAAGGAAAAGGATGAAATCAAATTTTGACACGCTGGAAGGAAAAGAGAATTGAAATACAAAGAATGGAAGGGGGAAACCGACATGAAACTGAGAAACAATAAAGGCAAAAATACAGACAATGACGGATGGTGAAAGAAAACGGGATGAAACAATATGATGAATGAGAAAAAGAGGAGAACTAGACGTTAAGAAAGAAAGAACACGTAAAATTCAGCAACAGAATAGAATCACCAGAACAAAATTGGCAAGGTTAACGAGAGAGAGAGAGAGAGAGAGAGAGAGAGAGAGAGAGAGAGAGAGAGAGAGAGAGAGAGAGAGAGAGAGCCATAAACAGATAAGATCTTGAGTAATACAATACAATATAAGGCAATAGTTTACACTATAGAAGCAAAGAAAAACAGAGAAGAATTTATTCCAGATTCGATATAATGCAGAAAAATTACGTAGAAGGGGAAGTAATTACAGAGATTAAAAAAAAGGGTCCAAAATAAATGGTTGAATAACAGAATAAGAAAGAAGAAACGATTAAGAACGTGAACACATTACTCTGAGATAAATAAATAAGTCAAAAGTTATTATGTGTGACCAAAGGGGGGAAAAACTGCAGGATATGGACCAACAAAAGACAAGTGAAGACTTAATGAGCGTAGAGGACAAACAAAAGAATAATTAGGCAGCGAACAAAAGGGGGGAAGAGGTAGATGGAAAAAAATAAAAAATGACAGTGCAAATAGTGACAATAAAAGGTAAACAAAGGGAAGGTTAATAACGGACAATAGGGGAGAAAAGGAGTGTGCAAAAGGTGGGATGAGTGTTATGAGACGAAAACGGAAGAAAAAATTACCAGAGTTATTGATTTTTATCAGAAATTATAGGACGTGCGTACACTTCCCAAACGCTGAAAGGCGGACAGGCGAGGATATAGAATGCAGATACTGAATACAATCAAATGGTTGTTTCCCTAACATCAAACGCAGCCTTCCTTTTAATACTATTACTGTACTATCTATGCTTCCTTCAATTCATATAACTTTCCTTGCTCTCTCTAGAAGCTGGCAAGCCTTACGGTTTCATTTAGTACGAGCCATGCTTCGCTCTCGCAAGAATTTTGTGATGAATGTGAATGCAAGCATAAAATTTATGGTCACTCTCTCTTTCCCTCCAGATTCAGTAACTGTGCCATGAGGTCCTATGACCTGTGCAGTCCTAACACGTAAGTTCTCTCTCCCAATGACGGAGATTTTGCAGTTCAGCCTCTCTCTCTCTCTCTCTCTCTCTCTCTCTCTCTCTCTCACACGCGCGCGCACACACACATATATATGTATATATATACATGTTTATGCATTTATATATATACATATTTACATATACAAACTATATATACGTACAGATATATGTATGTCATATATTATTTATACAAGTACATATACATATATTTACACATACGAACTATCAGTAGCGGATCCAGGAAAATTTCATGGTGGGGCACCACTAGGTCATATATATATATATATATATATATATATATATATATATATATATATATATATATATATATATATATTTCTATAATAGATTTTTTTCCCATTTCTATGTTTCTCATTTATGTTATTATTATCTAAATCGCAATATTATTACTTTGTCATTATTTTTCATGGGAGCCACGTTCCCAGGTGCCACGCCTGGATCCGCTAGTGAACTATATATATATATATATATATATATATATATATATATATATATATATATATATATATATATATATATATATATATATACATATATATATATATACATATATATATATACATACATACATACTGTACATATATATATATATATATATATATATATATATATATATATATATATATATATATATATATATATATATATATATATATATATATATATATACTGTATATACATTGATGTATATATATATATATATATTTATATATATTTATATATATTTATATATGTACGTATGTAGGTATGGAGTAGACCATAAAATAGAAATAAAAACTGATTGAGACTAGTAATTTCGTCCTATTTACATCCTTTAGTTGTAAAGTTCTCTTTTGAGATACCTGCACAGATATACATTAGAACAAAACCTTTCCTTCGTTACATCGATCCAAATGATTAATGGTCGACACCCTCAGAACCCATTTCTCTCCCATCAAGAGATCGACCGGGTCGACAACACGCCCGAAGGATGGGCTCTGCCGAATGGTTTAGTAAAATGGCCAGGGTAACGGAAGAAAAACACCAGGTTACCTATGTCACGACCTGTAACTTGTCACTTCCTATCGAATAACAATAGTTTTTCAATGACCAAATTATCTCCATGGCAATAAAAGGACCACCCTAATTTAGATTTTTAAGGGACCTGGTATTGCTGATAATTTACAGTACAGACAACCTCAGCAAGAGAGAAGCCCGTTACGATGGCTGTATTTCTGTTGATAGCCACACTACTGACGATCACAGTGAACTGACTGAAGTCTGTGATGTTAATGGTCTGTACACGTGGAGGAAACTTGCATTATGACCTAACACTGCATAATGGTCACACAGGCTGTAACGTCACACGCAGTGAAGCCAAGAAAATAGCTGAGTGACGCTCTAATAACCTTGTCTTTGCTGATGGATGATAATTTTTCAACCGCGATCAGTCTTGGATTGCCTTGTCTTGATTTTGTTTTGTTTTGAGAACGAAACATTGTGTAAGAACTGTCTCAAGACGTGGCAGTAATTTTCTCACCAGTGATAACATTGCCTAATATTATATCTCAATAATGAATCAAAGACTGGAAAACCTACAACAGACTAAAGTTGAAATTGTACAGATTCTTTGAATCTTTTATCGGTCAGTTGGTCAGTCGTGTCATAATTCATCTGCCGTGTTTATAATTATCACTTGCTGTTTTTCTGTGCACTAGCTTGCTCAAGAGCCTGTGGAAATCAACTGTTAATCATTTATGGAAATCATTTGATACTAGAAATTCATATTTGTAAAATTTTAAATTTTGACATTTTCAGTGAAATCTGAGCCATTCATTCTGAGTTAATTTTGTATGCACATTATGAGCGCCCTAATTCCTATTGTTTTTCTTGCAGCAGCATGCACACTGTGAAGTTTTGATTGTATGGTTCACTGCAGCGTGTCTGACAGATATACTCTTTGTTCGTGATTAAACAAGCAAATTGAAAACAAACAATATGAAAGTGATTATCATCAGTATAACAGATTATAACATGTTCATACTGTATTATTATTATTATTATTATTATTATTATTATTATTATTATTATTATTATTATTATTATTATTATTATTATTATTCAGAAGATAAACCCATATTCCTATGGAACAAGCCTACAGGGGCTATTAACTTGAAATTTAAGCTTCCAAAGAATATGGTGTTCATTTGAAAGAACTTACAGAAGATAATAGGAAATACATAAAGAAGAGATCAATTCTTAGAAAAGATGAAAAGATAAATTAATACATTAATAGATAAATAGATAAAAATATAAATGAATTATCAAAATACAAGGGGAATTGTTTCAGGGTAGTAATGCACTGCAGTAAGTTTAAGCCAGAGACTGAGCTTATGAGTGTTAAATAATTATGTTACTGTGGACAGAAAAAGCAAGGAATATTAAGTGAAAATACTTCCGCAAGTTCTTGGAAATTCAAAAAGATTGCGCGTGGAGTTATGCAAGATAACTGAAGTACGTGGAGTTTTGCATGATGCCTAAGAAAATTTTATTTTGTAATGATCATTTACTTACCCATCCGTAATTTCACATTTTAGAGTAATAGCATTGTTACTTATAATACCAATTTCCTTAATTTCTAACTTATTACTTGACACATATTACGAAGTAATTATTTTAATGGAATTTTTCCTAAGGTTTCTTTGTTTAACCGAGAGATCCTTTTAATCTGTTGCCCCACGGAGAGTAAACTGAAGCTAGTAATTAGACTGTCCTTTTTAATTTGTTTTGTTCTTGAAGTGTAAATTCCATCATTTTTGTTATTACTTATCTGTTACTGAGGTCCGTTTGTTAGCCCGCTCGTTTTTGGTTGATGATTTTATATCAGAATAAAAGAATATAAATTTTTCCTGCTTAATTCGTTGAACTGGGAAATTAAACCATTATCCGTTAAATAAATGATGAGTAAAACAATAAAAGAACTAAAAGAATTGGTATGGTATGAGAGACATATGAAAACAGGAAAAATGAGAGCAAATTATTCAGTGGTACAGAAAGGAGTAAATCTGAGAAAGGAAAATAAAACATCATGCAACTAGAATAAGGAAAGTGAAATGTTTGCAAATCATTAATTAAAAGTTCTAAAATTAACTTAAAAAGTGCACTTTTGGTACACGGTACTGAAATTTTTGAAACTCAAAAGGCACTGCAAAACAGTCAGTCTTTTATCCTGAAATCTCATAATATTCATGTTCGTAAATAAAAGAGCATTATATAAGAGATACGAAGAAGTACTGAATTCCCAACACTGGAATAAAAATTGAGTTTGGTTTTTTCTGGAAAACTGTATCAAAATGTAGGATAAGGGTTCACTGATCTCAGCCATTGCACACAATTGTTTTTGTCTATTGTTGCACAGGTGGCTTATCTTGAGGGGTTCAGTCCTTTCCATTGCATGGCCCTGATGCCAAACTATTTTTGATAGCCGTTCCTCCCACACACTACAGTTTTATCTCTCTTTCCTGCCTTGACTAGGCTGCACAATATTCGAACTCCCGAAAAAAAAAAACAGTAAAAATTTGTTTATTCTCCACCAGAATCTACACGTTCCACTGACACTCTACCCCACCAGCAAATTTCTACTCATCTCTCTTGCATGCCCTCGAACTTTTTGTGGGCATTTATCTATATACAAACACAAGGAGTCTTTGAGTCAGGTTAAAATTAAAATGTAAGAATATGTTGACCAGTAGAAATATACTTGATCTGGGATCAGCTATCTGATCCCAAACGTGACATTATAATGACTACTAGGCTGTCAGCATTAGAATAAACACATGACTTCTACGATGCATACGACAAAAAGCGAAGCCAATGAAGGAAAATTAAAGGAACTTGAAGCATAAGTTGATCCAGCCGTTATATATGAGTTTTCCTTCCAATTCACTAGCTAGGATTGAGCACTAACTTTGATTTTTTTGTACAATATTATCATCACCAAGGGCCATGGGACTTCTGTCCATTATGAAGGACTAATATAGTTCAATTGAAACGTAAGACATTACATATTAAACAGCATATAAACTTAAAGACCTATATCCACCGAAGGACTTCTAAGCTGGGTTAATAATCATATAAAATGCAAATTACTGCTGTAGTTGATAAAAATGAGTAAATAGCAAGTCAGCTTCATAAATGTAAAATACTCACTGCGAACTAAGAACATCTCAAGCATCATCATTAATAATAATAATCAGGAAACAATGAATGATCCAGTTAAAAAAAAACGTGGAATAAAAATAGCTCTAAAATGTTGGGCACTGAAAACGTATTATAACAGTTCGAACTCTTGTCTGAAACTCCTGTTTCCTTCTTCAGAGAAAATTGGACGAATACAAGGAAAATTAATATTACAGGTATAATTTATACAGCGAACTGAGACTGTCTCTGTAATTCTGCCTTCTTCTTCGATGAATATATTGTGCATTAAAGGATTATCGTTACCAGATTTTTAAATGGTTTTCTAATTCTGATAAAGATTCCATTCTTATCGTATGTGTAATAACATTAAAAACAATATTTTTTCCTGTGGTGGAAATTGTCAGGAATTCGAAAATGTACCTCTTAACATAAAAAGGCTGCTCGTTTTCAAGCGAAAAGCGATGCCAATGCAATACAATGTAGACATAATGATTATAGCAACAACTTCAAAAACGTACGGTTAATTAACAATAGTAATGCTATTAAAAGACGCAGAGCAGTCCAACTGATACTCATTTATCCCTTAACCAAGTTTCGTCGCAATGAAACTTTCACTAAGGTAAATTATTCATATGAGTTTGTGACGGATAACAACCACGAGACTTCAGAAATTACCCATAATGCCCTACCTCCTTCCCAAGCCCAGAGAACCGTTCCTGTTACTCAGGATAATCCCTTAATGGCTAGTCCGTTCATTGACGGAGGTACACTGACCGTGATGTGGTCCACCAGTTAGCCTATGTAAATGGTGCCTAAACATTTCGCGGTATTCATTCTATTCTCCCTGAAGAGGAAATGGGAGTTCCCGAAGAGCTGATGGGTTATTGTTAAAATATAATAATAATAACGAAATTAGTACTAATAATAATACCAGGGAACTATGAGTACACTACCTACATCGGATTTTTACTAAATATTTCTCAGATCACATCCTTATTGCATATAAATTCGTATCAAACAAAATTATAATAACAATCTAATGATATTAAATTCTATGCATACATATGCACTCACGCTATATACATACAGACATACATATATATGTATATACATAAAAACACAGACACACACACACACACATATATATACATATATTTATATATGGAAATGAACAGATGAGAACGTGTTTCACAAAAAATTTCTGACTCGCATCGGGCGTGAACCCCGGTCTTTCCAGTGAGTCTATGGCATTAGAAATTCCTGTGTTGAGGAATTGCTAACGCCCTGGCCACTTACCTTAAAGTCTGGGGTTCGCATCCGATATGATTCAGAAATCTATATATATGTGTGTGCGTGTTTATATACATGAATAATTTTTCAATCATAAAAAGAAATATTAATATGATAAATCATAAATTCCGCCGTCCGAAAGCATAATTTGATATGTTAAAAGAAAGTATATTCTTTTACTTGTATCTTTACGATCACAATGAAAGATAAACCTCATGTTCTTCTTGAAGCCAGTCTAACAAGGAGAATAAACTCATCCTTGACTTGCATATCATCAACAACTCAAATATGGAACATCTGATACCATTAAAATTACGAATGTGTAACGACTCTAAGATTATAATTCTAATTCCATTCCTTAATTCCTTCCCGAAATGCAATTTACAAGGGAAATCATTACCTTTAAAAAAACGAGAACGAATATTCTCTCACATAAACTTATACCTTTCATAACCACTGATGAATTTTCCTGAATGGCCTCATAATTGAAACACCTGCGCGGGGCTTGAAATGAGGCAAAGAATCTCTCTTACTTTAATAACGAGAAAAAGGGAAAAATTAAAACCGAACTTTAAAGGCAACAGGTCACAGCGTAACCCAAAATACCTAAAGGGACGAATTTTATGTGAGTTATTTTGACACGGTAACAGATACACAGGTGTGTGTGTGTATATATATACATATATATATATATATATATATATATATATATATATATATATATATATATATATATATATATATATATATATATATACATCATATTTATCATATTGTATGTATAAAACTTCAGTCTGTTCCTTCTGAAGTTAAGACATTATTGTGTCTATTAGTAGAATATATATATAAATATATATATATATATATATATATATATATATATATATATATATATATATATATTACTATTAGTAGTGTATATATATATATATATATATATATATATATATATATATATATAAATGTGTGTGCGTTTGTGTGTGTTTGACTCAGAGCAGAGATCGATTCCTGATGGGGAAAATTGCCAAGGCCCACTTCGTTAAAGATCCGTTGTGTTTCTTCTTAACTACGCAGTACGGTAAGCATCTACTGGTTAGCCAACGTGGCGGCATGCATTAAGGAAGGAGGACAGCATGGGGCTAGCATTATTATTATTATTATTATTATTATTATTATTATTATTATTATTATAAAAGACTTGCTGCGAACCTGGTTACATGCCCAACGGAGTCTACGTTACTCAAGTAGAAAGAGTATGTAATTTCATTTAGCAAGCTTTATATAACATTTTCCTCATTAAACCAACAATTTCTCCGAGATTATGATACATCAAGTGTGAATATCAAGCTGACTTGTAAAGCAACCTGTAAACCATAACGCATCTTATGTACCTATTTAGTCTCTATCATATATTACGCCATTTCAATATCTGCACACTTCCTCACATCCTATGCGTACCTGCTCCAAATGGATATCAGAGCATATCATACTCTCAATATTCTGTCATCCCGAGTCATTTTTAAATGGCCTCAAAGATGTGGGCACCTTTAATGTGCCTCTCTTTTTTTCAATTTTTTTTTTTTTCGTGTCTATTGATGTGGATGAATCGCGAGAACAAAGGAGTTGAAAAATATAATGGCGTGGGAATATATAATTCAGTTTTCCTTTTTAACTCTATAATTCTTTCTCATATGCATACATTCGGACGAGCAACGATAAAATATATTAAAATTATATGAGTATTTTTTTTATTATTATTATTATTATTATGCGAACAGACGGACGACCAAATATCACTCACAACTGAACTCAGAGAAGACAGAAAATGATAGAGTGATAGCTCAGAGGAAAGAATGTTGTCCAATAAAGCGAGAAAAAAGAGGGGATGGTAGGAGTGAAAAAATAATGAGGTTTAGAAAAAGCAGAATATAAGAGGGAAAGCTCCGCATTTTGAAGACTAAGAGAGAGAGAGAGGAGAGAGAGAGAGAGAGAGAGAGAGAGAGAGAGAGAGAGAGCATCACCGAATTTTAAATGGAATACTGCTGGTTCTCAACGAGGATATGGTGGATACGCATGTGTTACCTTATACACATGTGTTACCTTATCTCACCAGGTAAGGCGCATTTTATATAAAAACCGCAAGTAACCATCCTTTTCATGTATTAGGTGGAATGTAAAATTTAGGCCAAAGGCCAAGCGCTGGTCATTAAGCCCTGAAAGGAAAATTAAGAGTAAAAAGTTTTTGAAGGAGTAGCAGGAAGAAAATTTCGCAGTTGCACTATGAAGCAACTGTTAGGAGAGGTTGGAAAGTAAGATGGACGAAAGAGAATATGAACGGAGGTACAGTAAAAGGAATAAAAGGAGTTGCAGCTAGTGACGTTGCAAAGAACTTTAAGTAATGTCTACAGGGCACCGCGTGAGGTGCATTTACGATACTATCCCCCTATGAGATTTTTCATGTATTAGGTGCACATCCAAACACATTATTGAGCACATAGGCCTATCTATCTTCATGAAAAATCAACACATACGAAAAACATTACTTCTTCTCGAGCATTCAAGACTAAAACCTCAATGCGGTATTAAAAATGAAACTAATGGACTTCAGCTATCTTACAGATTAAAACAGAAGCATAAACAAACTCAAAATTGGAAAATGTGCGATTTCAGAGATGACTGTACAAGTCTTGACCGGAAATTAATATGGTGTAATACAGATTCGTATTAGCATACGAGTGGCAAAATGAATTTAATGCAATGTGGAATTGTATCTGCATACAAGTGGCAAAGGAATTAATGTAATGTATATTCATAACAGTATACGAGTGGCAAAATGAATTTAATATAATACAGATTCGAATCTGCATAGCGGTGGTAAAACGGTGCAAATGAAACTAGAATTTGATGTTTGTGAGTCATAGAAGTATCACGATAAGGAAATTCTCAATAAATGAATAATATCAAAGACTGAATGGCAAACAATGTAACACAATTTCATATTGAAAAAATAAAAGTGGAAACGAAGTTAAGCATTCCTGAGCGCCGTCTTTTTTCAGGGGAGAAATATGATTTCAGAAAGCACATGGAGACAATAAGTTGTAGCTGATGAAAATGTTCTCAGTTTTTGAAAAACCAAGAAAGCTGAAACTGCGATGCAATGAAAGTAAAATGGAGTTACGTTACGCAGTCTGTGGAGTAAGAAGATTCATCAACATGGTCAGATAGTCTGAGGTTATTACAAAACAAGCTGAAATGAGTTTGACAAAAAGTTCTGATCAGATGATGCAAAGGCGTGAAGAAAGGCGTAGAGAAATATAAGAATATGCCGGTAAAGGTTTGTGTAAATATGCTCCTGATGGTAAGATATTCCTCAACAAACTGACCTCCCCCCCACACCCCTAAAAAATAAAATGAGCAAGGTATACAGAAGTAAATGGCGGAAGAGCAACACGTTGTAACATCAGGCTGTAGTCCGTGAATTTCTGCAAAGGTATCCCTGCTAATAACTGCAAAGGGGAGATTGGAAAGGCAGTCACTGATAGTCTTCCCAATATGAAAATGATCGTACATAATGCACAATTGTAATAATTTATTGTTAAAACTTTCCATGCCTCGTGCTTGTGACATGCAGCAAGCACGGTTTGTGCTATAAATACATCAAAACATACATACAGATGTACATATAGTCCAATCATTTAAAAGGAAATATGTTAAATGTCCATGCAAAAGAACTGGTACATGCTGTAATTCAAAATATTGTGACTAAGGGAAGCAAGAGGTTACAGGGAATGTAAAAAGAATGATACATGCCTTCTAAAAGAAACTGCGTTAGTGGTGACAGACAATGATACTTTTTTTCTAAAAGCTACGAGTTCCTAAACCTAAAACAGAAAATGGGTGATTTCAGAGATGACTGTGCGGGTCTTGATAGGAAATTCTGAGTGGAAACAGATTTAATATAATATGGATTCGTACCCGCAAACGAGTGGCAAAATAGTGCAAACGAAACTTCAGTCACTAAAGTATTACGATGAAGCAATTCTAAAAAATTAGTAATACCAAAGACTAAATCGCAAACAATATAAAATTCAATGTTAAATATAAGTGGAAACAAAGGAAAGCATTCTTGAACGTTCTGTCCTTCGTGGAAGGAATATGATTTTAGGAGGGACAACGAGAAAATAAATTGTAGTTGGTGAAAATTTTCTCAGTTTTTGAAGAACCAGTAAAGCTGAAACTCCGATGTAGTGAAAATAAATTGAAGATAGGTTACTCAGTCTGTGGACGTAGGAAGATTCATCAATATGTTAGAAGTCTTGGCTTCTCAGGAAATGAGTTTGACAAAAAGAAATGCACAGCAACTCTGTAAAAGTAATGTTACTAGCCCCGTTCTCTTACTCTGACCTCAGCTGACAATGGTACCATTTACAGCTGAGCAGATGCGTGGGCGACAGGTCAGGAGGTGCACCTAGTAAAGTGAGCTATTATGCTTTAATTTACCGGTGTGGCATTTGTGTTTATCTTACTAAAAGTACTCTAAACCGCCATTGTGGAATATTAAATGTGCTAATAATCTACCTACTAGGTAAATACACGTAATTGTAAAAATTGTAATTGTTTATTCACTACATAACATCACAGATCCACCCTTTTCTACACGTGGGATTCTCAATATATCATAGATGTAGCAGAGAATAAGTTTCAGATTTAAGTTAAGAAAAGGCAGAATATCATCTCCGAAGCAATCAATAGTTGGTGCAGAAAACCTCAGGCGTTCAATAAATGTTTTGTCTTTTCAGTATTCAAATACTAGAAGTGATCTGCGGTTAACAATTCCACCTGCTGTATGCAGATACTGCTAGGCTTCAAGGATGAGACGCATTCACAGTAGGCATGGGAATGGAATAAAATGGAATATACAATTTACGTCAGGCCAAACGCTGGGACCTATAAGGTCATTCAGCTCTGAGTGGGAAATTGAGAGTAAAAAGATTTTAAAAGTGTAACAGGGCGAAAATCTAACAGGTGCACTATGAAAAAATTGCTGGGAGACAGTGGAAAGTAAGATGGAAAAAAGAGAATATGAATGGGGGTAAAGTAAAAGGAATGAAAAGGGTTGCAGCTCAGGGCCGAAGGGACGCTGCAATGAACTTTATTTAATGCCTACAGTGCACCGCGTGAGATCAACTGATGGCACTATCCCCCTACTGGGCGTTGGCATGGGATAGCCACAAAAAATATAACTGTTAGGACAAAATCATGGGAGAAAAGTTACACCAAACGTGGATGACTTTTACCTAGTGCAGGAACACCCTAGTTTATTTTTCACAGTGACCCTGAGTGAAAACAGACGTAATTGTATTAAAAAAGTGAGTTATTACATAACACCCAATTTCCAAAACTAGGACACTGCGAAAAGAAAAGGAATATTAGTGAATATTCGTGAAGTGCATGATAAAAAAGACTGATCTGTATATCAGATCAAAGCAATTCCTAAATAAACCAAATATTCCAAGACAGAATGGTGACCTACGGACTCTTTGCCCAGTCCTTTACCTAGAGTAGGGATCCCGTTGCATATTTTATTCGTAAAAAACGTCTTGGAATGTTAAAATGACTTCAAAATTAAATAAATAAACAAAAGGTAAAGGTTAGCTTATGAAGATTTCCAGAGCATGAGAGAGAGAGAGAGAGAGAGAGAGAGAGAGAGAGAGAGAGAGAGAGAGAGGTGGGGGGAGGGTAATGAAATGTATAAATTTCTTGGAATATTAACATCACTTCACAATGAAGCAAACTAACAAAAGTTAAAGCTTGGCCTGGCTTGAGAAAATTCCAGAGCATGAGAGAGAGAGAGAGAGAGAAAATTCCAGAGCATGAGAGAGAGAGAGAGAGAGAGAGAGAGAGAGAGAGAGAGAGAGAGAGAGAACATGGTAAGTAATGTGCTCCGATATCATACAATGAAAACTAATAAATACGAGGTCATCGATTTCTCAGGCAACCCAAGTTTCTTCGTATCTGGTAAAACGGGTTTCCTGGATGACTAAATCAACCCAATAACAACAGATGTAGATAAATCTTGAATTTTGCCATCAGTCTGTTCTAACAAGCATTTTACAAGAAAAAAATTATCATGAAAAAATTGTGATCACGAGTTTGTTATTTCCCATACTAACAATAGGCAACCAACTTGATAATTAATAATTCATCCCAACGGTCACTCCTCTCTCTCTCTCTCTCTCTCTCTCTCTCTAAGGTAATATCCGGTGTGCCAAAAGGTACGGTGTTAGCTGCATGCTGTTTGTTATGACTGCAGACATAGACAGGTAATGTTAAGGACTCGGTAGTGAGAAGTTTCTGCTGATGACACAAGAATAAGTAGAGAAATTAATTTGTGATGAAGATAGAACTCGCTACAAAGAGACCTAAACAAATATATGAATGGGCAGAGGAAAATAGGATGGTATTTAACTCTGATAAATTTGAATCAATAAATTATGCAGTGATTGTAATGACCCGAGGCTGTTATGCAGGTTCTTAACATACTCAGGACGGGGCTGCATGACTGACGGCAGATGCAAATAAACAAAGGAGGAGAAAACAACAAAACAATAAAATATGCTTATTATTAATTTATTTACAAAATTAAGTTATAAGTATTTATAAGTGAGTCAGGTCTGGTAAAAGATAAAACCATAAGTACAAGAAACCAAAAGGCAGCACTAAACAAAATCAAGTTAAAATAAACAAAAAGTAGCTTTAAAAAAAAAAAGGCAAAAATAAACAAAGCAGGCAGAAAAAAAACACACGTCCTCCATCGGGGCACCAAGACAGCCCCTCAGCTGTGCACCAGGGACAAACCCACCAACCAGAAAAACCCGATGGAGACGTCAGGACAGCCTCACGCTGTCAAAAGATGAGCAGCCTGTGGTCACACGACTACTCATGGTCACACTCTCCCCACGCCGTGCTCCACTTTAGGCGTGCTCCAATTTGTTGCTCGAAATCGACCAACGTCGACAAAACTGCCTGCTGCTGCTGCCACTGCCGCTTACCTTCGCTGCCCTACCAGACCCGACTGACGAAAGAAAAACGGGCAGCTCACCGACGAGAACATCAAAACAAAAAAACTTGAAGGTAAGGGAGGCAGCAATCCACAAAGTGGAACGAGCGGGGAACCAGCAGTTCCCGCAAAACCATCACTTAAAGTGACACCTCCCCACCTAAAAGAAAAAAAAAATTTTTTTTTACACTCATACTCCTCCAATGCCATAACAACCCCGAGCTAAAACAGAGCCGCCCTGTCACGGTCGCCATTGTAATGACCTGAGTGGGCCGTTATAGGTTCTTTAACATACTAGGACGGGGGCTGTCATGACTGACGGCAGATGCAACAAACAAAGGATGAGAAAACAACAAAAACAATAAAATATGCTTAATATTAATTTATTTACAAAATTAAGTTATAAGTATTTACAAGTGAGTCAGGTCTGGTAAAAAGATAAAACCATAAGTACAAGAAAAACCAAAAGGCAGCACGCAAACAAAAAAACTGGGGTAAAATAAAACAAAAAGTAGCTTTAAAAAAAAAAAGGCAAAAATAAACAACAGCAGGCAGAAAAACACACGTCCTCCATCGGGGCACCAAGACAGCCTCAGCTGTGCACCAGGGACAAAACCCACCAACCAGAAAACCTGATGGAGACGCCAGACAGCCTCACGCTGTCATGAAAGATGAGCAGCTCGTCGCCACGACTACTCATGGTCACACTTCTCCTCTACGTCGTGCTCCACTCAGGCATGCTCCAATTTGTTGCTCGAAAATCGACCAACGCCGACTCAAAAACTGCTCGCTGCTGCTGCCACTGCCGCCACCTTCGCTGCCCTACCAGACCCGACTGACGAAAAGAAAAACGGGCAGCTCACCGACGAGAACATCAAAACAAAAACTTGAAGGTAAGAGGCAGCAATCCACAAAAGGGAACGAGCGGGGAACCAGCAGTTCCCGCAAAACCATCACTTAAAGTGACAGTGATAAAGAAGGAATGCTATATGGATATAGGGGACCTAATAACGAGACAATCACAAATAAGGAAGCAGTTAAAGAGCTTGGTGTGATGTTGAATAGGAATATGCTATGCAATGATCAAAAGCAACACTATTGGCAAATGCAAAGCAAAGATGGAATGTTGTTCCTGCACTTCAAAACAAGAAAAGCCAACACATGATTATGTTTTATAAAACGTGTGTACGTAGTCCACTTGAATATTGCAACAGATATGGTACCCACACTACCAAAAGGATATTGCACAAACTGAGTGTACAAAGGTCTTTTACAGCTAGAATACAAGAAGTTAAGGACCTTGACTACTGGGAAAGACTACAATTCTTAAAATTATATAATCTAGAAAGGAGAAGAGAACGCTACATGATAATACAGGCATGGAAATAGATATTGGAATTACCGAAAACACCATGGAGCTAAAAATATCAGAAAGAACAAGCAGCGGTAGATTAATAGTGCCCAAAACTATACCAGGAAAACTAAGGAAAGCACACAAGACATTAATCCACTACGCACCCGCATCGATGCAGCGTCTATTCAATGCGTTACCAGCTCATCTGAGGAACATATCAGGAGTGAGCGTAGATGTGTTTAAGAATAAGCTCGACAAATATCTAAGCTGCATCCCAGACCATCCAAGATTGGAAGATGCAAAATATACCGGAAGATGCATTAGCAATTCTCTGGTCGACATCAGAGGTGCCTCACACTGAGGGACCTGGGGCAACCCGAACGAACTGTAAAGTCTTTAAGGTAAGGTAAGGTAAGGACTACCCCTAAATACATAAATTTCTATTACGGCAATTTAAAATTCACCTCATCGCTGGTCTTTCGATCATTTGACGATCATAGGTAGATCTGACCACTGACTGACTAGGTGACCGCTACAGACACAGGAACCACCCAAACCATGCCTGGGCATCGAGTATAAAGCAATTAACCTCATCTCAAAATCAAGGCCAAAGAAAGCCAAAGATTAGGTCCATGAAAGATAAAAATAAAATTAAAGAAATATCTTCAACATCATTAGCTATACAAACAACTATCGGGTAATCCAAATTACGCCAATAACTACAAACGAACACCATACGCTAATCTACTATAAAATGTACAGTATGATTCAGTAAAATATCAAACACGAAAGTAATGCGAGGAAACAAATATTCAAAATAAACAAGAGAAGAGAAATACATATATAAATGCCCATGTAATACTGCGGGTTAAGTATGAAATAAATATAATGGAGTTAATCGAAAGTCAGAAATAAAACGTCAGAAATAAAACGTGAGATACTGAAAGCATGAATATAAAAACAAATACAATTACACCTGAACGTGTGTCAAGTTGTAAAACCAACAAGAAATGAGTAAACATTTGATTATATGCTGTAGATCATGAATTATTCGGAATTCAGGGCTAATGAACAGATTATTTACTCAATAATCAATCAGCTGATCATGCAATTAGGATTCTAGGCTACCTATCTTTATGACAACAAATTATACCCAAAAACTCTGAAATACTTAATACTTCTATACTTAATATTTTTACTTTTGCCACGCAAAAATAACATGGTAAGGACAGAATACAGAAATCTATAAATTAAAACATGAACCCACTTTCATTTCAGTATACCCAAAATAGTCATGTCACCTAGAAAACCCTACTTTTGGAAATTGCGCGTAATACTAAAACTTTACAATGTGGATATAAATATTTTTTTTTGTTGCAATAACCCAACACTGCACCGGAGTCAAGGCAGCGCATACAAGCCCCCGCAAGCCTACAAGACCGTGAGCAACGTATTCCAATATTTAATCTTTATGCATAAACATTTATTTTTAATATATACAAGAACTTACGTGACAAGAAAAAGAATGCAAAACTGCTCTGGCTGGAAGGACTTTGTTGAATATGCATCCGTTTTCACACTGCAGCTACCAAGAAATTCTGATAACATTACACGAGGTTTATAAGTTTTTTACTTTAGAGTGATATACAAAATGTTCCCAAGGCAAACAACAATCGCCTTCTGCAAGTTGTGCGTGAATGCGCACGCGCGTGCGTGTGCCCTTGTAGACAAAAAGTTCAGGCTTAAAGAGCAGGTAAACATAGGTCTAACACAGAGAAGGAAAAAAGATTCGCCCCTTAAAACGGAAGGTTATATCTACGAATGTACTGTACAAGATCAGAAGTAAAGCCGTCAAACAACGGATCTTACCAGGACTGTGCATTTCTCATCAAGGATTACTCCAATACCACTGGTCCCATTTCTGTTTTCCTGAGAGTGGCTTCATGATCATCACCACCGTGGCGTGACAGATGGTGGTATGAATGATATACGAATACAAGTAGCTGGTTTTAGATATCTTTGAAAGTACCTTAGTAAAAGCAGAGTAGATTTATACATACATAACAAAGCTTGGTTTACATTTCTCTACGGTGAGTTCTGAATTTAAAACATACCAGTACAGTGGCACCGATGGTGTGTGATTATGTGAATTTATCCATTGCTTTGTAAAGAACATATCTAATGTTTATTTATTCTGCATGTTTTATATACCACCGATTCGATCAACTGGGGTTATTCAAGTGTATCTGAAATGCTACCGATCTCGACTATCGCCGTCAATACAAAAACATCATGCATACTACGCAAGAGGTCCTTGAGCCGCATTGCTCAACTGAGCCACCTTGCTGCACTTTCAGGTAGCGTATTTGTTCATGACTGAGGCTTTTTCTGTCTTCCTTTATAGAACTTTGGACGCCTATTGTGTAGCCATCCCGGCTCGTGGGTCATAGATGGAACAAATCTCAAAGTCCACTACATGAATACAATAATGATTACCTGTAAAAATTAAATTCGACGACACTATATACAGAAACGTACAGCAGATAAAGTAAATTCAAGAAAAACCAACACAAAAAATGATCAGTGAGGACGAAAACGCTTTATCCTGGTAGTCTTCGCCGGATTAAGAATTGGAGGCTAACATCATGGTACACAAAAAACTTGTATAAAAAAGTGTTAAAAAATAAAACAATACATTTTAGGACTTCAAAAAATTTCCAAAAAACTCATATGCAGAAAAATTTACAAATGCTCACTGCCTTAAGCGTACGTGCCCGAGTGCACTAGAGACAGAATAAGGGCAAGCATATTTCACTTTAAAACATTTTTCCCATCCAAGCAAGTGTTGGTTCAGCAGTGGCTTTCCCATTTTGCATTCAAATCCTCTGAACCTGAATACAAAGAGCATATTAATCGGATGAACCCAATTCGTTTGCAAACCTCAGACACTGCAAAGATCAAAACCCATCTTGGGGTTGCCTTCCAATTTCTGGGATTGATATTGGGAATACCAGATGGAGACAAAAAGCTGTTCGGAAGAAAGAGAGAGAGAGAGAGAGAGAGAGAGAGAGAGAGAGAGAGAGAGAGAGAGAGAGAGAGAGAGAGAGAGAGAGAGATAATGCAAAAACTTTCTTGGAATATTTACAGTCTTCACAATGAAATAAACTTACAAAAGGTAAAGGTTGGCTTACGAAAATTCCAGAGCTTGAGAGAGAGAGAGAGAGAGAGAGAGAGAGAGAGAGAGAGAGAGAGAGAGATAGGACGGCAAAGAATGTGATCTGATCTCATACGATGAAAACAGATAAATATGAGGTCATCGATTTCTGAAGTCCCACGTCTCTTCTTATCTGGTGAAACTGGTTTCCTGGATGATTACATCAACCTAATAACAACTGATGTATATAAATCGTGAAATTTGCCCGACGTCCATGCTAACTGATAATCACTTTTAAAAAAGTAAGAACAAATTTTGATCATAACGATAATACCATACTTTCATCATCCAGTATAGAGATTTATACACACACACACACACATATATATATATATATATATATATATATATATATATATATATATATATATATATATATATTAACAACAGACAACAAACTTATTCATAATTTATCCCAACACTCCAATCTGCCCACCCCACTACCCCAAACCCTTATCTAGCCTAAATATATAATCTCTGTTATGGCAATAAAAAATTCGCCTCATTACTGGTCTTTCGATCACTTGACGATCACAAGTGGGTTTGATCAGTAACTGGCTCTGTGACCGCTATAGACACATGAACCACCCAAACCATACCTGAGCAACGGGTAGAAAGCAATTAATCTCATCTCAAAATTAAGCCAAAAGCAAGCCGAAGAGTAGGTCCATGAAAGGCGAAAATAAAATTAAAGAAATAATTTCAACAACATTAGCTATATCAACAACTACCGGCCAATCAAAATTAGGCCCACAACTACAAACACAAGCCAGACGCTGATATAGGCTAATATCAAAACGCACAGCATGGCTCAATATCATTCATATAAGAATAAAGAAGAATTAACGAAAAGGAATAACAGGTAAAACAAATATTACAAAATAACCAAGGGAAGAGAAATAATAAAAAAGGAACGGATAAATATTATGTAGCGGGTTAAGTATGAAATAAATATAATGGAGTTAATTAAAAGTCAGAAATAAAAGGTTGATTATTGAGAGTCTGAATATAAAAACAAATACAATAACACCTGAACGTGTGTCAAGAGGTAAAACCAAAAAGAAATAGGACTAATTAATTAATTAATGAGCTGTACATCATGAATTATGCAGAATTCAGTGGTAAAGAATAGATTATTTACACAAAGCTCGATCACCTGATTATGTAATTAGGATTCTAGGTTACCTATCTTCACATACACAAATTATCGCCAAACTTTGAATTAATCAGAATTTCTACCTCTCCAGCGCACAAATACTATGGTAAGAATACAGAAATCTAGGAAACTGAAATAAAAACTTAAACCTGTTTTCATTTCAGTATACTTAAAATAGTTAGGTTAGAAATATCTAACTCTGGAAACCGCGCGTTGTACAAAAGCTTTACATTGTGGGTAAAAATATTTTTTTGTTGCAAGAACCAGCCACTGCATCCGAGTCAAGCTAGCGCATACAAGGCCCCACAGGCCTACAGGACCATGAGCGAGGTATTCTAATAAGCAATCTTTATGCATAAACATTTAATTTTAATATATACAAGAACTTACGTGACGAGAAAAAGAATACAAAATTGCTCTGGCTAGAAGGACTTTGTTGAATATGCATCCGCTTTCACACTGCAACCACCAAGAAATTCTAATAAAATAACACAAGAGGTTTCCGAGTTTTTGACGTTTGAGTGATATACAAAATCTTCCCAAAGCAAACAGCAAACTCTTTCCAAAATTTGTGAGTGTGTGTGTGTGTGTGTGTGTGTGTGTGCATGCGCGCAAGCGTGCATTTGTAGACAAAACGTTCAGACTTCAAGAGCTGGCAAACAAGGGTTTAACACAGAGAAGGGAAAAAGATTCGCCCCTTAAAATGGAAGGTTATATCTACATACGTGAAAAGACAGAAGTACAGACTGGCGGTTTTAAGGTGTGGCGACAAGAAACGGATCTCATCTGGAACGTGCACTTCTTATTCAGCAGTGCTCGAATTGCTATTAGTCTGTTAAATATGATTGATAGGGGGTGGGCTGATAGATGTACGAATAATAATGGTTAACTTTCAATTATCTTTGAAAGTACATCTTAAAAGCTGAGTAGATTAATGCATAGGTTACATAAACGAAGCATGGTTCAAGTTTCTAAACTTAAAATACACTAGTACAGTGGCACCCATGGTGAATAATTATGTAAATTTTTCATTTATCCTATATACGTCATATTTAATGTTTAGTTACTATAGTTGGTTAGTTAAGTTTATTGACAGAATATACAATACATTATGTAAGTAACATTTTTCTACAAAAGTGCATTTTTTACTTTTAAAAAATCATTAAAACCAGAACATTTATATATATATATATATATATATATATATATATATATATATATATATATATATATATATATATATATATATTTTGTCCACAATAAAATACAAACATATATCTCGTACCTATACAAATCAATAATTACGTCAGGTTCTACATTCATTAAACTGGTTACACTTATAAAATTTAACCTATTATATCTTGTGCGGCAGTGGTGACTCAGGTAGGGGACAAGTGATGAGTACATGACTCTCTGATTGTATACTGCTACTATCACATTGGCAAGTTCTTGCATAAGTCGGAATTCTGCTCCCTCTACCTGTCTCCACCTTCCGGTAATGAGACATCAGACGCAGGCGTGTGAACGATACTCTGTAGAAATCTGGAATATACTGGGTTGCAGAATAAACCATATCTGCACTTAGCAAGGCGTTTAACTCAGATATATATGTATCGCATTCCGTGGCATTTTCCGCTCTCTCACGAGGGCAACTTCATGGTTGGTGGATGTGAAAAGTGAAAGCTTCAAAGTAACCATTTGTCAGTCCTCCCAGAAGAATCTTTGCTAGTTCTTCAATGAGACTATTTATCAATTTAAAGCCCAGTGTTTGGGTTAATGACAGACCCCTGGCTTTCAAGGGGTTGTTCATCTTGATTTTAGCTTGGTCTATTCACAGGGTTTATGCTTGCTGTTTGCTGTGGTTACTTCGGGTGTCCTCGGAGACACGGTTGCTGCAGAGCAGAGTGCCTACTCTCATTTGGTCATGAACTGGGATTGTGATAAACGGGGAAAAGGCAGATTTCATACCCAAGCAGTAGGCAAGTATCTGGGCATGTTGATAAATAAAGAAGCTACGAGTTTTTTACTCAGACTCTTATGTGAGGAAGGTACAGGAGGTGACAATGCAGTACTGTCTTGGCCAAAACAACCAGCTCAGCTTTGACAGATAATCTTGATCCACCTGGCATCAGAAAGGATATTACTTGGTGGCTGGCAACAGGAGCCTTCTTGGGACTTTTGCTGAACTCTCCGCCTCCCAAAATGTGGCTATTTAAAGAAGCATTGAAGGCAGTTGGGGTTCACAAGTGAAAGGTTTCTATGTATCAGGTGTGGGGGCAGAGGAAGAACCTCATCTGCACAGTGTTCAGGAAGTGCAAGCAGCATTGCTGGCCTAGCAAACTTTCTAGGAGTGTCTGATGGGTTATTCAGTCGTGTTTATGAGCAACAACACCACTGTAACAGCATATCAGTAAGCATGAGGAGATGATTTCCCTTCTTTTGTCAGTTGATAAGGCAGATACACGAGCAGAGGGCTTGCCACACCGTCGATCTGTCGGCAAGGTACATTCCAGTCAGGCAGTTTATAATGGCAGACTAGCTCAGCTACCAGGTTCAGGTAGTGGGAACAGAGTGGTCCCTACACTCTTGCATCATGGGAAGGCTGTTTGAGATTTGGGGAACACTGATGACTGACCTGTTTACCAAATGGCTAAACAGGAAGCTCATGGTGTTCTACTCTCCTGCTCCAGATCCCTGGTAGTAAGTTAGTGCGGTTTTTCTTAGCAACATTCACTTCAGGATGTGATGTCATTGCCTACACGAGTTACGGTAGAAGAGACTCTGTAGCCTTCACAGGCAACTTTTTTAGGACACTCCAAAATCAAACCAGTGGTTAGAAGGGATCTTTTAGTCTTGGAAGGCAACCCTTCTAAGAGAAGGTTACTCTGAATTCAAACCTTGTTCTCCAACATTGGACTGTGCCATAGCCATTGTACCATGGCCTTCCATGGTCTTGGGTTTGAGTGTCCTTGCCAGAAGGTACAATCAGGAATTTATCCTCCTTTTCAATGACTTTCATGTTTTTTCGAAAGGTGGATAGGACAGGCTGATGAGAAAGCAAAAGTTGCTTGGTGGATTATCAGGAAAGTGTCTTCTTATCTATTCCTACTGAGCATTTTATTTCTAAATCCAATCTGATTGTCCTTCCCCCATTGTTGTGGCAAACCTGGTGGATTTCATTTGCCTTACAAGGTGTGCCGGCCTCACCTTGTCGACCAGTTGCTTCTGGCGCTTTTGTCAATGACATATGGTGATGTTTATATATACTTTCAAAAGAATTTTTGTAAATAATGTAATTACTGTTGTTGTTGACGGTACTGTTGTTTATTGTTCTGTTGATTTTTACAATGTTACTGTTGTTATGAGTCTATTTATTAGTTCTGCTACTGATTTTGTGTTGTTAATTTTAATTCTTTCAGGAGACATTGAGCTAAACCCTGGGCCTGCTACTCATTATTTACTCAAATATTCGGTGCTTACAGTCAAATTTTCTTGATCTTCAGAGTTGTGCCCATAACTACGATTTGATGCTTTTATCTGAGACTCTTGTAAATGGTAACAAGTCAGAGGTTGAGGTTTTAATCCCGGGGTTTGATGGCCCTGACTTTATTTATCATCGTAACATCCCAGATGTGCCAGGTATGGCTGTATACACTAAGTCCAGACAACCTATTTATCATTAGAAAAATTTGGAGTATAGTTGCCATGAAGCTCTTTGTTTTAAAATTTTCAGTAAGTTCTGCAATATATATATGTATTTGCTGTCTACCAAAATCCAAATATCAATGATTCTATATATGACTGCCTCTTGGAGAGCATTAGTATGGCTCAGTCACAGGATTCAAAAGCTTCATTAGTTATTTGTGAAGACTGTTATGCAAAGCAGAGTGAGTGGCTAGATTCAAATTCCACAGATCAACATGGCCAGTCTGCTCTTGAGTTCTGTGTAACCTCCAACTATATCCAGCTAATTGAGGAACCCACGCAAATTTCTGGTAATAGATTAGACCCAATATTCACAGATGTTTCAGCTACTGTCAAGTCCAAGGTCTGTGAATATATCGGCAATTCTGATCACAGTGCCATTGAGATGGACATATCTGTCAATAAGTATATTCCTAATATACATCCCACATGCACACGGTATGGCTGTATAAACTAAGTCCAGACAACCTATTTATCATCAGAAAAATTTGGAGTGTAGTTGCCATGAAGTTCTTTGCTTTAAAATTTTCAGTAAGTTCTGCAATGTATATGTATTTGCTGTTTACCAAAATCCAAATATCAACGATTCTATATATGACTGTCTCTTGGAGAGGATTAGTATGGCTCAGTCACAGGATTCAAAAGACTGTAATGCAAAGCACAGTGAGTGGCTAAATTCAAATTCCACAGATCAACACGGCCAGTACGCTCTCGAGTTCTGTGTATCCTCTGATTTTGTCCAGCTAACTGAGGAACCCATGCACATTTCTGGTAATAGATTAGACCTCATATTCACAGATGTTCCAGCTATTTTCAAGTCCAAATTCTCTCATTTTGTCTCTCCTATATTATTTCCTCCTCTGCTGCCAAATGTCTCATGTTTTCCAGATTCCCACGGGAGAGCCATTACAAAGATTGGGAACTCTACTTGATGCAGCAGCCATGTTGGACACCGAGGCACTCCTGCCTTGGCATCACCCAGGCTCGCCCAGATTGACTCTCAGAAGTGTTTTGGCCAGGGTAGTGAACGGAAGTCCATTGTTCTTGCTCGCCCATTCCACAGGTCCACCAACCCTTGTCCCAGGTGCGAAGGGTCTAAGTTCAGGATACTCCTACACTGGATCGTTGGTTTGGACTCCTGTGGTAAGGTTAAGATGAACTGGAGTATTTTGGCAGCCTGTTTTTCCTCCTACTGATATATTCCCCAACTTTTAAAGAACCCCTCCACGTAATCTCCCGTGATTCACCACGTGTATTTCTCTCTCTCCATTTATCAGTAAACCATCATTTTGTTTCCCTAGTCGATCCTTTTATCAGCTGCCACCCATTGTTTGCATGCTAGTTTAATTCCAATTTGTGAACAGTGCAATATAAGTGAGTTTCGACTGGCTGTGCCGCTCATGGGCATGTTGATAGTTAGGAAATCCTTATCATTTCAACTGCATGACATTAGGGCTTCAAGTCTCATCAATCCCATAATTAATTCGACACCTCTCTCTTCCAGAGGGATGTCTTTATCGTGAATGACCAAGGCAGTCTCAGCTTGCCCTTGCATTCGCCGTATTGGACTCATCCATGCACGACGAGAAATTTCATCTTGTACGGCACAGCCGTATCTTTATAATCACAGTTCATCTACTATTATTCACGTGTGCCCAAGGTATTAATTTGTAAACTATTATTATTAATTGTTGAGTAAATGTAGTTAATCATTAACTGAGTATAATTATGCCTCTTCTTCCAATTACCTCTCAGTTATTTTTTTTATTCTGTAATATCGTCAGTCATCTTATAGTGTTCCGTTGCTTGGCCTAGGCTGGCAAGTAACAGTCTATGGATATATAAGCACTTCTGATCACTGTGCCCTTGAGACAGACATATCTGTCAATCAGCATATTCCTAATGCCACCATTGGAAAAATGGTCTGGCTAAAATCCAAAGACAATTGGGATCACATTAGTGAAGCTTGTCAGGCACTTAATATTTCAGATGCTATATTAGACCCTGATCCCAAGAAGAAGTTAAATGAAATGCTGATGGCTATTTTAACAAGCTATGTCCCTAGAAATGTCATCAAATTTAGGACAAATGACCAGCCATGGTTTGATAAAGCATGTACATGAGCTACCATGACAAACAGACCAAATTCAATGCATGCAGACAAAATCGTTCCAATGAAAATTACACCATTTTTGCCGAGAAAAATTACATTAATTCCTTGAAGAGGATAATTGAAGGAATTACTCAGCCTCATCTGTGGTGGACCAAATTGGCATCATTTATCTTTGGGTCAGGCTCGTCTTTCATTCCACCACTAACAGATGATGGTAGAAAAGGCTGAACTACTTCATCAAGCTTTTGAAGCTAAGCAATCAACTGAGGATGTCCCTCTCCCTGAGACTTGTCGTCCTGAACCTATTCTTACAAAATTTGTATTTCGCTCCAGGGATGTTATGAAAATTCTAAATAACCTTAATAGCTGGGGTGGAGAAGATCCTGATGGTTTCTTCCCTTTGTTTTCTCAAAAAGTTTCTGATGTGTTGCCTCCCAAGATAGGTAGATTCTGTAGATTTTTGTCGACATCGTATATTTGCAGATGAGCACAAGCCTAGTAATACAGTGTCTGTTCCAAAGAGTGACATATCTGCAGACTGAAGTAACTACAGGCCAATCTCTATTCTCCCTGTGCTCTCGAAAGTTCCTGAAAAACTTATTTTTGAGCCACTATATAAGTATGTGGAATCTAAAAGACTGTTACCTGATAGTCAATATGTATATAGGAGAAGTTAGGTACCTGCGATGCTCTTTTAGAATTGACTTGCCACCTGTAAGGGAACCTTGATAAGGGTTTTGAGTGCAGAGTAATTCAAATAGATTTTAGTGCTGCTTTCAATTTAGTAAATCACACGGCACTTATTTGTAAACTTCAGAACCTTGAAGTGGGTGGATATGTTTTAGGATTACTTCAAGATTTCCTGACAGGTAGGCAGCAGCGAGTTGCTATGGACGGGATCTTTAGTGAACCAAGACCTATTTTGTCTGGACTTCCACAGGGTAGTGTTCTTGGTCCACTGTTATTTTTAGTATATACAAGTGATATGGTTGTTGGCCTGGAAACAAGATTGTTCAGTATGCCTATGATGCAATACTTGTGGGTGTAGTAGTCTCCACTTATGAGAAATGAAGCTGCCCTCAGCCTCAGTCGGGACATGGACTGGATTAATGAATCGTATAGTCAGTTGCGTATGAGGCTGAACTCAAGTAAAACAAAAAACACTAGTGATTAGCAGATCTCGTACAGATTCCCCACCCAATCCTACCCTTCAGGTGGATGGAACTTTGCTGAATGAGTCTGAAACTTTAACTATTCTAGGTGTAACTTTTGACTCACATCTAACTTTTGAGAAACATCAAATGATAGTCTCAGCAAATACCACACGAAAGTTAGGTGTTGTTCGTAAGGCTTCACATATTTATAGCAGTGATAAAATCAATGCAACATGTTTTAGGTCGCTTGTGCTGTCTTTACTAGAATACTGTTCTTCGATGTGGATGTCTGCTTCTGCAAGAGATTTATCTCTTTTAGATAGAGTAGTTCGTGGTGGTAGGTTTCTGTTTCCTAACAGTAGCAATTATGACTTGGACCATCGATGGATGGTCTCTTTGTCACTTTTTCATAATGTTCTTCAACAGAGATCTTTCACATTCACAATCGATCCCTGATCCCATTTACCAGCCGAGAGCAACCAGATTCGCTGAACAGCAGTACCAATTTACAGTAAATGTGCCTCATGTCGAAGTTCTCAGTTCCAGAGGTCCTTTATTCCTCACACCATTGGACTGTGGAACAGCCTCCCGGAGGATGTCGTGCAACTGGAATTTCAGAAGTTCAAGTGAAGATGCAATGCATTACTACCCTGATACTGTTCTCCTTGCGTTTTAATACATTTTTATCTATTTATTAATTAATTTTTTTTTAAATGGGATTTCTTCTTTATGTATTTACCTTTACTTCCCCTTCTTAATGAGCACCATATTCTTTGGAAGCCTGAATTTCAAGTCAATGGCCCTTGTGGGCTTGTTCCATATGAATAGGTTTCATTTTCTGAATAATAATAATAATAATAATAATAATAATAATAATAATAATAATAATAATAATAATAATAATAATTTATGTCCAAATATTTCCAGTGAATTTCGTTCACCATTTTGCTCTAATATATTTACTGAAAATCTATAACCTGGATTTCGATTATCTGCACCAATCAAAAATGCAATTAAATGGCAATTCTTCATCTATATTTTCCCTATTGCACACCAAAAAGGACTTTTTGTTTTCTTACTATGATATCCTTTATTGGTACAATGCCTGTCTCCAACATGAATAACTTAATACTTGTGTTCTTTCGAACACAAAGCAAAACTTTAACTAATTTATTATACTGTTTTTCTATGCCTTTAATATCATTAGTCGTCCAGGATTTACATCTATATAACAATGATGATCAATGATGATTCACTGCTGTAAACTCGTTTTTTATACATACATGTATATATTTTCGATTTGATTAACGGAAGTTAATCATGTGTTTCTGAAATGTCATCGAACTCTATTATCGCCGTCCTTACATAAACACAGATTAAAGGAAGAGACATAAAAAACAAAAACAATGAGGAAACTATAGAAGGCTAACATCATGGTCAACCAAAAAAATTTACATTTAAAATTATTCAAAAATAAAACAATACCTTTAAGGACTTCAAAAACTTCCAACAAACTCACATACAGAAAAATTTACAAATGCTCACTGCCTTAAGCGTACGTGCCGGAGTGCACTAGAGACAGAATAAAGGCAAGCATATTTCACTTTCAAGCGTTTTTCCCATCCAAGCAAGTGTTGGTTCAGCAGTGGCTTTCCCATTTTGCATTCAAATCCTGTGAACCTGAATACGCAGAGAATATTAATCAGGTGAACCCAATTCGTTTGCAAACCTCAGACACAGCAAAGATAAAATCCCATCTTGGGGTTGCCTTCCAATTTCTGGGATTGATATTGGGAATACCCAGATGGGGACAAAAAGCTGTTCGGAGCAGAGAGAGAGAGAGAGAGAGAGAGAGAGAGAGAGAGAGAGAGAGAGAGAGAGAGAGAGGATGATAATACAAAAACTTTCTTGGAATATCTACGACTTCACAATGAAATAAACTTACAAAAGGTAAAGGTCGGCTTGAAAATTCCAAAAGAGAGAGAGAGAGAGAGAGAGAGAGAGAGAGAGAGAGATACTGCTTTATCTGATTACTGAATTCACTTCAATATTTGATTTAAATGGATTATGCCCAGACAAGGCCTATGACACACTATATATATATATATATATATATATATATATATATATATATATATATATATATATATATATATATATATATATATATATATATATATAATATTCGTGTGTATACATACCAACCACGTACCACTAACACGTTTCCCCTTATTAGTGGGAACGTATTAGTGGTACGTGCCTTGTTCCCAATTAGTAAGGGGTACATCTACAGAAAAACATCACAGCGGTCACTGCAATATGCACATTTTCTCTGTTTAAATTTTATATATATATATATATATATATATATATATATATATATATATATATATATATATATATATATATATGTGTGTGTGTGTGTGTGTGCGTGTGTGTATATATATATATATATATATATATATATATATATATATATATATATATATATATATATATATATATATATATATATATATATATATACACAAATACATATTTTTTGTGTATAACACTGTGACAGCAGAGGCCTTCTCTTTCGCGTAGCATATTTGAGCTTAGTATTATTTCCTTTTTCTTTCTATGTAATATTATTTTACAACTTTGGATACTAGTATTCATTTTCGGGATCTTTTAGAGCTGAAAAACTGTGATTAGTTTTCTAAATCCTACTGTGCAAAATTACGATAAATTACCTTACTTAGGATAAACCGGTATAACTTAAGATAATTTTTATAGTTTTTACTCAATTAAATCTCAAGAAAAGACGTGAACATAATTTATCATCTTTAATCACAATCTTGCTTAGCAGTACATTTATTTGACTGATCAATTTGTATTTAGTGTTTATGTCAGGATACTTATTTTGGGTTCATTTTAAAGCTGAATGGTTTTCATTTGTGGTTCTAGAATTACGTGACTGGTTATCAGCTTTAGCTCTTCAAGCCAAGCGCTGGAACCTATCAGGATTATTCATCTTGAACCTGTCATGATTATTCAGTGCCTATCAGGATTATTCATCTGAAAATTATCAGGGTTATTCAGTGTCTATCACAGTTATTTAGCGCCCATCAAGATTATTCATCTGGAACCTATCAGGGTTATTCAATGCAAATCAGGATTATTCATCTGGAACCTATCAGGGTTATTCAGTGCCTATCAGAATTACTCATCTGGAACCTATCACGGTTATTCACGCGGAACCTAACCTGGTTATTCAGTGCCTAGCAAGGTTCTTCAGCTGGAACCTGTCAGGGATATTCAGGGCCTATCAGGTTATTCAGCTGTAACCTATAAGGGTTGTTAAGTGCCTATCAGGGTTATTCAGATGGAACCTATTACGGTTAACAGTACCGTTGAATTTACAATTATTTTCTTTAGGAACTAAGGGATTCAAAGTTCCTCCCCTCTCCCCATCATAAAACGTGTCCGAATAAAAACAAATAATAAAATGTTAAAAACACAAACTGAGGTATGTCACAATCAAAATTTAATCTTCGCATCAATAAGTAATCCTCCAAAAATAAAATAGAAGAGATATACAAATTTTCAAATTTTCCGACAATGTTAAACTACGATATATTCCCTTACCACTGATACGTATTTCTTGCAACTTATGACTACTATTTTTGCAGCATAACTCGTAACCTTCATTTCTGAGGGTACAAGTATTATATAGGATATATACATACATGTATATATATATTATAATATATATGTGTGTATATGTATATATATATATATATATATATATATATATATATATATTAAAAAATTTGTATAATTTATTAGACCAGTAATTGTAACCATCTATGCAAAGAATCATTTTTATCTTCGTCTAATTTTCACATACGTTTAGTAACATTCAGGAAGAACTAAATTTTAGCCTAGACAAGTAATGCACATATTGCACTTGATACATTTTTAGTGCGATACAATGTACAATAATTTAAATTTTCACTTTTATTGTTGGCACGGATACAAGAGAAAGAAAAGAGCTTTAAAGATACACACTCCTTACACAGGATTTTCACATTAGGAAAGAGGAAAAAATGTAGACGGTTCCGGCTTCACGAAAGAGTTTTCTCCCACTCCGAAGGCCTCATTCAACTTACCCTGACAAACTAATCCCAGCAGGAGCTGCATTTTCAGGCCGAGTGATCTGAACTTTCTTCGCGTAAACATAACGAACGACATTAAGGAATGACGTCAAAAAAATTGTGCTGGAGTTTCACGCTGGATATTCGAAGTTCTCGCTTCCTCTCTGTCTCTCTCCCTCTCCTTCCACCCTTCCTCTTTTTTGTTCAGTTGTTTCCCATGAATGTACATAGATCTTATATGCACAGTTTCACAGGACCCGTTATGAATATCAAAGACAAACTTTTGGCTTAGAAAGTTAGGGGGAATTTGATGTACAGTCTTTCATGGTAGGCGAGGTATCAAAGTAAATGAATATCAGACTGATGAAAAGGAATTACAGAGTTTGCACTTAAGATATACACGGAAATGACTGATTCAATTAATGACTGATTCAATTACTTACTTTCCCATGGGATAAACTAAAACTTTACCATTATTTCAACAGAGCTTGTTGTTCCTAAAACTAAACCGGCATTAACATAGTTTGAACACGCCGCTTTGTTCAGAGATTAAAAACGCTGATTAAATGATATAAAAGTTATAAGAACAAGGAAGTAATCCTTGATGTTTAGAATGTAGGCGCAAATTTCATGATCATTTCTCTTATGAAAACCTGGCTATAATGCCAAGCACTAGGGCACTATCAACCATTCAGCAATTCCTACAATAAAAAGAGGGAGTTGGAATGGCTGGACAGTAAGGCGGAAGAATGGAAGTGGCAACGGAGATAAAGTAAAAGGCATAAGGGACATTGCAAATAACCTTCAGTAATGCCTACAGTGCATCACGCGAGATGCATTGAAAGCATCCGCCCCCTATGGAAGAAATTTCATGGTCAAAAATTTATTAAAAGAGAACGCATACTTAATTTGAAATAAACATTTCTCTATGATATTTTCAGATATACAGTTTTTAAAACATCCATAAGGACCATTCTTTTGCAGCCTACAGACAATGCGTCAGTCTCCTTACTTGAAACCGGCAACTTTTACTATTCTACCGGGTAAATTAGGATCTTTCCTAATAAGCGAAACATCAAAGGATCTTCCTAAAGAAATGAAGTTACCCCACGAAAATATTCCTTTTGCAGGAAAATTTATCTACTTTTCTAAAATCAAACTCCATTAAATCTGTGCTGTTGTCATTACTAACATGAATGCCAACGGAAACTATTGAAAGCTGTTAGTCTTTACATAATAATAACTTTAAATGGTAGCTACTTGACACTTAAAAAGTTTAAAGAAAAACTGGTTTGAAAAGATAAAAATACAATGAATTTGGAGCTGCAGTATATATTGCCATTAATTTGATGGAGACTTTACTGAATTCATCTCATATTTACATAAAATCCAACAGCGTCAAATAATCAGTCAAACATTTCTTTCAGTTTTCCTTCATAAAAATATGACAGAATTCGCATGTCCCGTCTTTTTAATCCTTATTACTAATTAACAACTTTGTAGGCAAATTTTTTTCAGCTCTAACATTTTTATGATCAACAACTACGCTTTCATTACACAAAGAACTGACTCAATAAGCACTTCATTTATTTTCCTTTTACAGTCATTATTTCACAAAGCCTTCCCGTTCCTCGGTTTTTTTTAAACTGATCTCTGTCACAGCATCACCACTCAATATATAGGCTACTTTCAAATACCTACAGAGTTCACAAATCAACAAATTTCCTTCCCTTGCTGAGTCTGCAATTTTTATATATATATATATATATATATATATATATATATATATATATATATATATATATATATATATATATATATGTGTGTGTGTGTGTGTGTGTGTGTGTGTGTGTGTGTGTGTGTGTGTGTGTGTGTGTGTGTATATATATAGTCATGATTTATCCTCCTCATTTAGACCTTGAGTGCATCATTAATTTTGAAATGCAGTTTCTCTGTTCATTTGAAGATTGGGGCAGGGAAATAGGGCGGGCGACGTACAGAGTATTTTGAACCAGAGAATAGCAGCTCACGCCAGTTTGTAGCAGTATAGGAATCACTTCCCCCAATCGCCTGATCTGGGGAAACAATGGGGACCCCCTTTTCGCCCCCATCACGTGATGTGGGAGTAGATAGGTACGGGAAGCTTAATAGGCATAGTGGGGCTAGCCTCCAGGTAGGACCTTAACCTCTAAGTACTTAATCTTTAAGGATCCTTTCCCTCTGCTTTTTTACTGGCTGTATGACTTTTGCAGGTCCAATCGGCCTAAATTTCGACAAACAGCCCACACTACTCACCGCCTCAGCGAAGCAGTTCAGAGGCCTCCTGTATCTTGTCAGGGACGCAAGTCTGTGTTCCTTTCCGCTCTACGCTGGGTGAAACTACCTTCGACGCACGGCCGAATCGATTGTTTGGCGCCAACAACTGTAGACCAGGTTTGTGGATCGCAAGTAGTCAGTAAGCCAGCCCTTTCCCTCCTCCCTGAAAACCCTTAAACTTTCCATTCCTTTAAACTTCAATTCCTTTCTCCACAAAAGCATTTCCCTTTGTTAAGTTGCCCTGCTTCGGCATCCCGTAAATCGCCCAGTAACGTGCCTTGAAATCAAGTAAAAAGTTCCAGTGATAAATATCCAATTATCCCTTCCCCAGTGCAAATTAAGGGCAAATTAGTCTATGTGATACAAGTGTTGAAGTTTCCCCTTTGTGTGTCGGCAACACGTGTTCGTTGTTTCCGAGCCCAATCCACTACTATTCAAAGACTGTGATTACGTGATTTCTTATAATTATCGTCTGGACTACGTAATGTTTAGCATTTAAGAGCGTGCATTTGTGTAATATTTTGTAGGGAGACTTCATTTCTCTTTCGTGTGGTGTTAACTCATAACCTCTCTTACAGGGGAGACATCATCTGCTCAGTCGCCAATTTTTGTCTGCTAAGTCTGACTGCCATCCAAATTTCGCAACCATTCCTGGTCGCAGCCTGATTCCAAGAGTCCGTTGCTGGCCCCACAGAACTTTTACATGAATTGATTCCATTATCCTGGAGTTCATACCTTTTGAAGAATAATTAACTGAGACAATATAATGTAATTTTGACCTAACCAAGTTATTGTTATAACGGGGATAATTGTACATTGGCCCCTTCATATTTAAATTGCTTGTTTGCCAAGTATTGCATTATTGCTCACTGTATATAATTAATGAGCCTGCCCATTGGTTACAATTTGCATTCTGTTTCGTCTCCTTCCATACTTGTCTAGTCTCTGTAAATAAATCCCTTTTAATTGTAAAAGAAGTTTAATTTCAAATGGCGACCTTGAACATTTACTTGTAAATCCAGGAAAAATCTAATGTGAGTTTCAAATACCTTCCTTTTGTTTATAAACTCGGGCCCCCTTGGTTTTTTGGCAGTACCTGACAATAAATTCTTTCAATTCTCTCCTCAACCAAGGCCCCAGTTTATAACAATATATAATAAACACCATCGTTATAGTATACCCTAACACAAACCCTATTCCAACTACTTTCGGGTCGCCCTGTACATACATAAAAAATTTATATATATACTTATATACAGCGTGAACCAAAAGTAGGTGGACAGTAGGTGGAATAGAGCTTGTGTTAGGGTTATACTATAACGATGGTGTTTATTATGTATGTATATGTGTGTGTATATATATATACATATATATTATACTTTCAGTGCCTTTGTATTGTATTATTGTATACAATAAAGTTTAATTGTAAATGTAATAATTATTTATAAAAATTTTATCGTATTAGTTAATATAACTGTATGTATAATCTCAAAAATGTTATCATCTACTGTCCACCTACTTTTGGTTCACCCTATATATATATATATATATATATATATATATATATATATATATATATATATATATATATATATATATATATACATACGTGTGTGTGTGTGTGAGAGAGAGAGAGAGAGAGAGAGAGAGAGAGAGAGAGAGAGAGAGAGAGAGCAGGTTGGATCTTCAGCTTCTCACTTGCAGGTTTCAAAGCTTTCCATTATAGTAAATCGATACGGTCTTACTTAATCTTTAGTTCCCCTGATCTTTGCATGTTTCCCCGCGTAGCCTCAAGAGATACCATCGACGCATTAGCTTATTGAAGGAGAACCACTATACCAAAAAGCCTTTTGTTTGCAATGAGTATGCTGCCAAAGTTTGAGAGTGAGAGAGAGAGAGAGAGAGATCATTCGTATAAATAAAAAAAAGTAGATAGCGTTATACAGCTAAAAGCTGTTTCTTTTACCCTCACCTCGAACTTGCAAAAATATTTAAGCACGATAGCAAACACTGAGAAGGTAGTAAAATATTTCTATCTAGTGATTTTAAAGATATTAGAGAGTAGAAAGAACATAGTTTTAAAGATCAGGCTTGAGTATGCAGTGCACAGGCAATGCATTCCTTCGACCGCCAGTGGGTAAATTTCCTCCCATGTAGCTCAGTCGTAACAGTAAAATATATAAAATTACGTAGAACTACACATGAAATGATACTTATTCTAAATGCACAGGATATTATACTAGGCTACCTAAACCGATAATCTGGAGATATTTGGTGTTTTAGAATACACATATGGGGAGGAAACACATCATGATATCATTTACACTATTATCAAAATCAGTACTTTGAGAATAATACAATAATATTTTACCTAGATATAACTGCATACCCCTGCACCGAGGTCGATCATGTTATGTCTTTGTTGGATATCAAGACGATGATGCCGGTGGTGCATCCTTTCAAAATTTTTCTTAGCCTAAATATCGAATGTATTTTCTTTCAAGAACATTTCCCAAGTTAAACTATTTTTAACTTTCTTAATTCCGACACTTTAACAATTAAAGTATCTAAAAACAAAAACACAGGTTTCATTGTAACCCATTGGTGTTCATAACGAATTCCTAAGTTCTGCTCCAATTTTATTAATACTGGTATTACAGATGCCTTTGTTAAGTCCAAGACCACGTCCACTTCTCAAACATTCAAGGTCAGGCTTTATTCTACCTTCTGTTGAAATATAATTTTGTCTCTACCTCGCTAAATCTTCACTGCAAACCAAGTTTCAAAGTGATTCTTCACTGGCCCTTTCCAAAAACCTTCTATAGTACGATTTTTACCAACGTTTTTATGAATCACAAGTGGATTCTGTGCTTATTTTGACTTAAGCAATCCTACAGCTACTCAAGTGCATTAAATCAACTCCCTACATTGACGAGGTTTGAAGTTCTTCATAATTCTACGATCATTTATTGATTTTCAGTGTTCACTGAATTCTACAAATTGAGTTTCTTTATCAAACTACTTCAAACTTGCAAAGAGTCTTTCCTATCTTGTAAACCACACACTGGTTCCCTCTACCTGGTAGACTTTAGTTACCAATACAATGCGTGGCTCCATCCCACCCACAACGATGTGAGCCGAAATGAGTATCTTTATTATAAGAACTAATCAAAACGATACTTCTGGGGTTGAAGTATTCATAAATCACGGTACATCCGATTTATCTGGCTTCATGAAAACGGTAAATTTACGGTTACAGTGGAATTATCCAAGTTTTCTTTTAATTCAAATAATTAGCATATAAATACAAGCACTCATTTTCCTGAAATATCTATATAAATCTTCTCTGTGGGCGTTTAGGAAAATAATATAGCGCGAAAAGTTTGAAGTGGGAGAGTTATACTCCTCAAAGATCATTACCGACATCAAAAGAGCAAAACATCTGATAAGCTCTAACACCGCGTAAAAATCGTCCAAGTTTTCCAATAAGGCAGAACATTTTCCCAAGTTTTCATAACTTCAAAAGGAAATCTGTCTACCAAAAAAAAGTGGAGAGTTCCACTTTACGAAAAACAATTATACATATCACTGGACTTCTACGTTCGTTTTCATTGCTTATTTTGAGAACTTTAGGGCACTCTCTTCCCTCTTTGAATAAGTCTTGCTGACATTTACGATAAGTAACTACATACCTTAATTACAGACATGTGATTTAGAAGATTAAGGATAGTTCAGGACTAAATGTGTTGTGCAATAACAGGTCTGTTTATACGATTAAAAAATATACGATTAAAAAAAATTCTTTAATCCGATAAAATCTTTCACTTCACTCAAACATTTTACTTATGTATGTGTGTACCTGTATATCTGTATATATACATACTGTATATATATATATATATATGTATATCATATAAATATATATATATATATATATATATATATATATGTATATATATATATATATATATATATATATATATATATATATATATATATATATATATATATATATATATATATATATATATATATATATATATATATATATATGTATATGTATATATAAACATATATAATATATATATATATATATATATATATATATATATATATATATATATATATATATATATATATATATATATATTCTGTATATATATATATATATATATATATATATATATCAACGTATAGTGCACGATCTTTTTTCCTTTACTAAGACATTTTTAAAAATACCTAAGCGTAAAGACAAAAATGTCTTGCACTCCTTTGTTTCACTTCATCATGGGCAAATACCCTGTATATGTGTGTGTATATATTTATATATATATATATATATATATATATATATATATATATATATATATATATATATATATATATATAATATGTATATTTATATATATATATATATATATATATATATATATATATATATATATCAATGACTAGAGCCTCTGTCCAAGCCACCGGTGTCCGTTTTTACATCTGTAACAGCTGAGAAAGAAATAAAATTAATTCAATTGTTTTAATTACTAGAACTGTGGTTTCCATTTGCCCCCTTCATAAACTCTTTCCTTCATTCCCCAAAATGGTTAAGCCTAATCCCTCTCTCTGTTCAAAATGACTGCCTTAAGGCCTTGTTCCAGGTGACCTTCGAAGATGCCTGCCTCGACAGCACCAGACAACGGGCAATGGAGGGGCCAAAAAGAGAAAGTTGGCGCCCCACCTGTCCTGAACCTTCCACAAGGGTTAACTGATTCCATGTGGTCATTACAGAAAACGTGACGAAGATTGATCTTTGTGCCATCTACGAGAGATGCGATGCGTAATCCCCAAAGGTTATTTATAGACGATGCAACAGAAATCAAGAGAGAGAGAATCGCTCAGAACGCCACCCAGGACAAATGTCCTGAACCTTGCCTGGCCCTTGACCCTTCCATGTGTTTGACCCCGAGGCTCGAACCAGTATACTTTGTAGTGGCCTTTTAATTCCCCCCTCCATTGCCAGCACCCTATCAAATGAGGACACCGTCATCTTGACGAAGGTAATGTACCGGAATAAGGTTTCTTAGTCAGTCACGATTCCTGTTATTTCTCTGCCAGATCTTTCATTTACTTTTCCATTGTGTGATCACCTTCAGTAATTTGTGTTGGAGCATTCAGTGTCAATGTAATTATGCATTAGTGTTGAATTGAGTTATTTGGCACCATCTGCGCATTTTCCCTCAGTTTCCTTTGAGCATCTTATTATTCGTGCAAGTAACCGTCTTGCATATATCTGCAGATACGCCTTGACTGTGGAATCTCTCGGCTCTATCCATGTGCAGCCCACCTTCTACCCCATTGCGATTTTTTCTGTTATGAAGACCTCGTCGGCGCAGAATATTTATTCTGTGTAGGATTCATTATTTTAGCAGGCCCTTTTTATTACCTGCACAGTAATTCGTCATTCTTCTGATCTGTGTTTGTTATGTAAATATAATTAGTTAAGAGAACCCTTGAGTTTACGTAATTTTCCCCCACATGAAGAAGGCCTTAAGCCATAGGTTTCCCTTGTTTGACTACGAATTGTCCTAATATTGAGTCAGATGTGTAATAAATAAAACGAACTCCCTATGTTCATCCGTTGCCACCCAGAATCAAGTACGTACCCTCTGACATTCATAGAAATATATATATATATATATATATATATATATATATATATATATATATATATATATATATATATATATATATATATATATATATGATAGATACTAAACAAATAACTTTTTCAAAATAAAGTACCACAGGTTTTGTTTAAACTGCTTTCAATATTACAAACAAACTCGGAATTGCATACTTTCGTTATTTTATAATTGGAATGCTATTTGCAAAGGTTACATATGAAAAAGAAGTATGTTTATGCTACAAGAACTTACTCAGATTCGAATATTTCATCTCCCCAATGCAATTACGCTAGTAAAGGTTTACTTCGTTCACAAAATCCACCATGGTCTTGAAAGCGATTGTTAAAAGTCATCCAATCGCCTAGGTTATATTCCAACGAGTAGAAGATACAAAATGCGTGAGAAATATTGAAAGTTTAAACTATTAAAATGCGGCAGTAAAGGTCCACGCCCTGGTGACTACGAAAGACTGGGGGTCATGCCGTCACAATGGCCCGGCGAAAAGGTCGAGAATGAATAAATCGACAAAGCTTCTTTCGAAAAGGTTTCATGATGCAGAAACGAATCTCTTCGAAAACGCTGGATTCATTCATACGATCAATTGCCAAATATCAAGATATCGCTCCTGGATTTACCATTCCGTCTATTTTACGAAATAGTTCAGCTGTTAAAATGAAATATAGCCTTCTGCGCTGAGATTTCTGAGCTGCTAACGTACGACGGATCTGAATATGGACGCAGAATTTCCCTAATATTAAAGCAATCATCAGAATTTTCCGATGCGAATTGGAAATTAATTTGTCAGAAATTCCTTGCCAATTTGGGTTCTGCAACGAATTGCAAATCATCATCATATGTTTGACTAAAGACTTTACTTTGCTTAAAGATTTAACATAAAAAATCTAACTGCCTTACGTCAGAAAAAATAAGTAATAACATAAAATAAAGTTATAATACAGCATACCTGACATGCTTGTCTATTCATTTAAATAACGTACAAATAGTATGTCTCCATTCGCAAAGACATCACCACTGAAATACCAAAAATCATTCAAATGTTTCCATTCGCAAAGACATCACCACTGAAATACCAAAGACAATTCAAATGTTTCCATTCGCAAAGCCAACACCTCTAAAATACCAAAGGTAGCCTAATTCAAATGTTTTGCGATCGCAAAGACATCACCACTGAAATACCTAAGGTAATTAAAATGTTCCCATTCGCAAGGAAAAACACTAACATTTCACGAATTATTTAAAAAACACTGACCTCCAAGAGGCCATAGTTTTGGGATGTTTCACATCATAGCCCTGTCACAAACTGCTCAAGCGTGCGCCTACCCTTAATAACGGTAATAAGCCTTACGTGCCAGGCCATTCACCCACTATCCGAAAAATGACGACACGCAAACTTAGTATTCTCTGCTCTTTCTCTCCTTATCTCTCTTTCGAAGTTGATGACCTCTGCTAATGGCATGGCAGTTATTTCTTCTCTCTTACGCTCTCTTCAACCCTAAAACTTTTCTTCATTCTGCTTTATAAAACGCTCGTGTCAAAAATAACAGTTACTATAACATCAACACGTATTGCTCAAACTCAATGGTTATCATCCAGTCTTTGTGTCAAATTGACAATGAATAAAGAGAAAAGGTGAGTTATTCATGACCTAGCAGTAAAGTATTATATATTTTCTCGCATCACGCTATAATGAGATGACAACACTTACAAGACCTAATAAACCGCCTAATTATCATATTGCCGCTTTTGATATAACCATGCCTCGGAGGTGTAGTACATTACATATGTATCCGCACACATATATTATATTATATTATATTATACATACATTATATTACATTATATATACATACCATATATCCATACGCACACATTATATATATATATATATATATATATATATATATATATATATATATATATATATATATATATATATATATATGCAATAGTTCTATGAGAGCTGATGGTCAGCTCAGTGGTCTGGTTAAACTATTTTAATAATAATAATAATATATATATATATATATATATATATATATATATATATATATATATATATATATATAATTGGAAAGTTTTAGTACCTTTTGTAGGGAAATTGGAAAGGTTTCGGTCGTAATAAGACAGTTAAATCTAGGCTTTCTGCACATGATATCCTTCCCTTGTAAAGAATGTTCTACTTCAGGCCATTAGCAAATGGCATCTTGGTTTTTGTGGAATCTTTACAGTGTCCTGATGTTGATGTTTCAAGTATTCACAATTCCATACATATAACATTTATGCTATTTGTATGTCCTGCGACACTGCATTTTCCTACGGTGGATGGATAACAAAGAGTAACCCATCTAGAAATTATAATATCCAATGCCTTAGATTCTCCCTTTAAGAAGGTGTTTTATGCCACTTATTTTCAAGTCTGAATTGGATTATTATTACTGGCAGTAGTCTTGGTGGTGAATTTCTCCAAACTTCTGAGGGTGAACCTTCTACCATACTCCCAATACCCAATTTCTGGTTAAAAGTTGCCCATCCAGCCTAGTTATTTGCCGACAGATATCCAGCAACTTTAAGAGTGGTCTGTACCATGGAACATTCATTAAATCATATATTGGGAGCGCGGAGGTACGGTTCCGGATATTGCTGGACAGATACGAGTGACAGAGAGGCTGGAACAGGAGGGCAGTGGTGTATAAAAACAAGAGAGAGAGAGAGAGAGAGAGAGAGAGAGAGAGAGAGAGAGAGAGGCTGGGTGGGTAGCCTATATGAATGGGCTTATAGTGCTGGAGTTTTCTACAGCTGGGCTTCATCCTTGTATACAGTAGTTAAAAGAAGAACGTGGCAGTGACTGCTCTTTCCTTTTTTCTCTGGAACCGTCCAGTTAAGTGGGAACAGTTTAAAAGTGAAAACTTGTAAATAATAAACGTGCATTCAAATAGGAATGACAGGTGGCCTCCGAGCGAAGAGAACGGTGAATCTAAAGTTATCCAACACTTTTTTCTTTAACATTTCAGTGACTGTCCTACCAGCAGACGCAACTTTACGATAATAGTTGTCTAACGAATAATAAAAGTTGTAACATGACACGAACTCTACTCAACATGAATAAACCAGTACACAAACCATTAGTTGATTAGTCAATGCAAAAGTGGCAAGGTGTAATTGCCAATTAAATCTTATGCTCGACGAGAGATCTGCGCATACAAAACAAAAGCCAAGTGATTGCAAGAATTATCATACATCCAAATATCTCAAACCCCCATTTGCCCCAATTCAATTTTTACCTCAATCTGGGAACTCGCTTTCTTCGCTGCATCTTAAAAGTTTCTTCAGTTATACGACTGTTTTATCCTCCTGTATTTGCTTCCCAGGGATCTAATCATGAAAAAAGTTTTCTTTTACCTCTCTCTCTCTCTCTCTCTCTCTCTCTCTCTCTCTCTCTCTCTCTCTCTCTCTCTCTCTCTCTCTCTCTCTCTCTCTCTCTCTCTCTGTTTTCCATCCCTTTACACTTTATGATTTAGGCCAGTCACTCAAGGCACAAGTACAAACAATGGCTCCCAATTAAAAACATCTAGCTTTATGGTTTCAAAGTTTTTGAACTCAAAAATAATTGCAACTTCACAGAACCCGGATTCATTTCTGCATTGATACAAACATGGCTATCATGAGAACACACACACACACACACACACACATATATATATATATATATATATATATATATATATATATATGTATATATATATATATATATATATAATATAATATATATATATATATACTGTGTATGTATATATATATATATAGTTATATTTATATATGTACATATACGAATATATATATATATATATATATATATATATATATATATATACATATATATATACAGTATATAGGCCTATATATATATATATATATATATATATATATATATATATATATATATATATATATATATATATATATATATATATTAATTTGATCTCCATATTTGTCATCTCAGTAAAAAAAGACCAATAATGAAAGCCCTTTATTAACTCATTTTGTTGTTTTCGTGTGTGTGTATGTGTGAGATATATATAATATATAATATATATGTACATATATACATATATTATAATATATATATATATATATATATATATATATATATATATATTCATTGAATTTCTCTCTCTCCTACACACACACACACGAACAACAAAATGAGCTAATATAGGAGATTTCATTATTTGACTTTTTACTGAGAGGTAAACTAGGGAGATCAAATGAATGGTCCATATCGGGCATATTGCGTTTTCCAAATGATATTTTCATCCGACCAAATGACTCATTGTCCGTGAATCTACAGAAATCCAACGATATGAATTGCAGAACGATTGAGTCTATTCATCCTGCCCTCATAACTCCCAGAAATTGTCTCATCTGACTTGGTTCATTTCCAATTCAGGTAGTGTTGACGTGGAAAATGGGAAAGAAGCTTAATGTACACAAATGCATATCATGGCAAATCGTTATGCAGATGTTAATAAAATGTGACATACTGTTCTATCCCAATAAATGGTGATTCTCTCATAGTCTATCAAAAGATTACTGTACAGCTGAATAACGCATGCACAATAAAAATGGCTGACAATAACTGTGTTCTTGAACGAATTTACACAAAGGGGGATGTCAGTTCCAAGTCGAGGAAACAGAGAAGTTCGAATTAAGCGTGAAAAATAAAATGATGATGCAAAGCCTGATGATCCGAGTGACAGGCAATTAAGGAAGAGATGGGAGGGCCCTAAGGGACATCGTACTTTAATGTCCGTGATACCGATCAAAACATTAGCATTTCTTCTCTATTTCCTATAATGAACTAAACAGAAAACTAATACGCCTCGCTGAGATGTGTTCACATCCGTATCTCATCCTTGACCTATACCTGATATTTGAAAGTTAATAAAACCTTTCTTCTTTTTCGTTTTAATGAAAGACCAAACTACAAACCCAAAACCGTACTCCATGGAAAGGGATACAAAATTTAGGCCAAAGGCCAATCGCTAGGACCTATGAGGTCATCCACTGCTAAAAGGAAAATTGAGCGTAACAAGGTTTTAAAGGTGTAACAACAGGAAAACCTCACAGTTGCATTATGAATGTTAGGAGGGGGTGGAAAAATGGAAGAAAGAGAATATGAACGGAGGTACAGTATCAGGAATGAAAGGGGTTGCATCTAAGGGCCGAAGGGAAGCTACAAAGAACCTTAAGTAAAGCCTGCAGTGTGAGGCGCACTGAGGGCTCTAACGGGGAAACTGCGTTTCATACATTTCCTATAAAACAAATATTTATTTTGCTTATGAATCAATACTCTTCAACGCTTTAACTGCATACTTAAGTAAAGCATTCCCAAAAGTCTAGCGTACACGATCCTACGAATTCGTATTCAAGATTGGTAACATTCTGTCAGCATAAAGCAACAACCAAACTTCTGCCAAACTTCACGAATATCTCCTGCAGCGCTCGAAACACAAGGAAAATGAAACGCAAACGAAGTGCCGCAAGTGGGGACGTAACAGTCTTTACTTTTTAAGAATTCCTGAGATGCAGTGGTTTCCGTGTCTCATGTTTGTTTGTGCATGTAAACTGCATCTTTCCTCTTATTACCTATTAAAATAGCAACGACCAATGGCATGTGCACATTAATGTTTCTTTCTAGTCCTAAAAAAACGAAAAGGGAAGAAGGGTGGGGCTTACCTACGAAAGAAACAGTAAACTTTCCTCTTAAAAATAGCATGGTCATGAGCCATGAAAACAAAGTAGGAAGAAAATTCCAAAGCCTTAAAGTGAAGTAATCAAATAAGCAATGAACCCTGTAATCCAAGGACTGCCAATGTTCAAATTTTATGTTCACATTACCCCCTTTATGTTTCCGAGTACTTTACAACAACAACAATATTATTCGTCGTCCCCAGACCAAACGTTTGCATAGCCTACATTAGTACTTTGTGCTTGATAACACTGGAGATCTCTCTCTCTCTCTCTCTCTCTCTCACAAAAATTAGCATGTTTTGCATGTCTATTTCTTCAAAGGACATAAAGATGTTTAGCCTATCTTGATGAATAAAAAAAATGGAAAGAAATGTCACCGAAGCGTCGGAAAAACAAACCTATAAAGACGACTTCTAGCAGAAAGATTCTGACTGAGTACCCCAACCAACAGCTTCTACTTCTTGATTTACTGCCAGAATAAAAAGTTGTGGGTACCCATTAATGGAACCTTACTGTTTCCAGATTCCCTAAAGTTGCCTTAGAATGTGTTTTTCGGTTATTAATCTGCCAAGACCAACATTCCCTCCGCGTACTAATTTATCTATATAGTAGCCTACCTAACTCTTTATATATGAACTTCTTTGAATGTTAAAAATCATCAAACACTTCCCCCACCCAATCTCTCTCCCTCAGGATCCCAAATAACAAAAAAAAAAAAAATACATTTCTTGACCTTCTGGCTACATTTTCATAAAAATCGCTAGAGGTAAGAATCCGTACAAAATATTCCTGAGAAAATCCAATATCTCACACTGATTAGGGTTCTCCAAGGGGGTTGGAGGGAGGGAAGGGGAGGAACAGTTCCAAGCCCGGAATCTACATTCGGTAGACGTTCTACTGATAACAGAAATTCTACTCATAACAGACACTGTAGACAAATTAAAATGTCTGAGTTTATTTTCCCAAAGGAAAAATGTATCTAGTTGTAATACGATAAATCATTGAAATTTACATACAAACGAATATTGTAGCAAAAACTATTAAATACAGCACAGGGACCCATGTAAGAGCAGAGAAGAGTACGAAAGAAATCTACCCATCAAGGGAGACCTGATGTATTTACTGCTTATTTTGTGCTAAAATCAAGACATATGTAAGCATTAACACTTATACGGAGGAAAGTTGTTCCTCTCTGGTCTTTATCGCTCTGTTCAGCCCAGATGCTATTCTACATCAGCGTTCTCAAAAAACGCCCTCGATGTGACTGAACAAAGTTTTGCAAGGCCCTTTTGCACACATCTATTTCCGTAGCTTTATATCTACTTGCACAAATTTGAATGGCGAATTAATCCTTTCCAGCTAGTAAATATATTAAAAATTCAATTGCCGTACGAAATAGTTTGGGCGTGAAAATGTTTCTCTTCATTATTCAGCTCTATTCTACCGAGGGCTTAGAATCCGTTGCATGAGTCCAGCAACTGAATTCAGTCTTCTGACCAATTTAACACCCATATTATTGTTGTCGTTTATCAAGCATTTGTCTAGACGGTTCTAAAGTCTAAATCATATCACATACTATTCATTAATACAACACTGGTCAGAGTAAACATTAACATACAACGGTGACTGAAAAAGACTTCTGTTTATTCAGAAATTCAGAAGCTTACAGATTACTGTTGCTATGGAAACAAGATATTTAGTGAGAGCCTGTATAAAATTATATGATACTGATGTGATAGTTTGAGGAACCTGAACCTTAAGGCTTTATAAAAGTCACAGGACGACAGAAATGACCCTATAATGAAGGAATCTATGGTCTTTTATTTGTGTAGCTAAAGGTAAATATCAAAATTGGAATTAGTTACAACGATATCGACTGAGTATATTTATCGTCAACCCTCCCCACGCCTCCCGACATAAAAAAGTAATTAAGTCTGAAGTATTATTCAAGTATACTGATTTGGGCAAGCAACCTAAAATAAAGTGGACTATATCAAAACAGACGTGCACATTACGAAATTAGAAGTTATTAAGAGTCAGGAGTGCCCTTCGGGTAATGTCTTTAAGTAATTGCCAACTGGTTTCATAAACATTCACATAACTATGATTGCCTAGTCTCGACATCATTTATCATTCAAGTTTCATGTATCATTGGCAAAGATCAATCTGTCAACTTCCAGCTGCACATGCGCTTCATTCTTTAATCATTTACGTTTCAAAGCTCAAACGTTTGTTAAGATATAACAGAAACAAATCTCAAGTAAACTCCTAACCTTTTTTCCTGTACAAATGACACAAATAGTTACCTCTACTTCCTTATGTATAAATGATGCCACTGTAAACCGGAGACACTACAACAGACTAGCCCACTCTAATATTTCTCGAATTTCAGTTTCCAACAAATCCAAGGACTTTTCTACTTAGCCTGTTGACAACACAGAAATGGATTAACTTTAAACATAAGCACACACTTATAATAGATATAAACTATTCGCTCTCTGTCGTTAAATAAGACAATTTACCCCTTCGCACAAGATTCATGAGAATACTTATTATATTTAGTTTTCCAGCAGTTTTGTACAAGAATCTGAATTACAGAGTACAGGCGTCATTTAGACCATTATAATCTGCTTCTTTTCATCTCTTGCAGGTATTGACATAAATGTTGCGACTTTGCATATCAGAATATCACAGCAAAATCTAATCGCAACAGCATAGTAGGAGAGGGATGAATTGACGAAAAGAAATAAGAAATGAGTAGATTCCGCAAAATTACAGTTTCACACAGTCCCCCCCCCCCCTTCTCAAATAAAATGCAAAAAACTTAGGTTTCTTAAAATGATAATGTAGTAGATAAATAAAAGTTTTGGGAACTCCGTTATTCTCAACACAAGAGTTCTTAAAACTAAAAAAAAAGAAAAACTTATTCTACACCGTCCTTATAGACAATTTTTCATACGAAAGTAAGAAGAAACAGAAAGCTGACCAGATAATCTTGATGCCAGGGACGTGACGCGTAAACTTCGGCTATATATAAACGAAAGTGTGTGTATATATATATATATATATATATATATATATATATATATATATATATATATATATATATATATATATATATATATATACACACACACACATATATATATATATGTATGTATATATGTAGATATATATAATGTATACATACATGCAAACATATGTAAGTACGCATGGATATACATGTGTTTACCAAATTACTTATTTCCCTTTCAAGTTAACATAAACCCCTTAAAAAATTCCAAAGAATTTCTGTGCCTACATTTCTGCTAAGGTCAAGGAAAGACAAGGCATAGAGGACCAAAGATCAAAAGAGAGCAAATTTTGAAACCGAAGAAAGCCATAAACTCGCTTTTGAAAGAAATGCGCGGATATTGTGTGATAAACTAGGTCCACATTATAGCCACGTGAGAAAAAAAGGTTAAGACCGCAGTTTACAAAGGGAAGGAATAAATCCTTAAGAAGAAGACTCTGTTACAAGGGTCGAATGCCAAACCAGTTAGGAGCCTTTACACATTCTAAAAGCGATGGAGCAATTTTTCATAACATTTAACAGACGGAAGGCTATACTCTAATAAGGTAAAGAAAATTACTATTACATCTTTACTTGCCAGGTCCATCTACAGTAAAGGCTTACACAGTTATTCAGTTTTGTCTTGACAAAAGAAAATTTCAGGAATCAAAACGCTATGTTGAGGACAAACTTTCCGTATAAATAGCCATAGCAAAGAGTTTAATATTTTGAACAGTTCATCAAACAAAATGACAGAGATCCCGAGAGAGCATCATCGGCTCATAAAAACTATTCACCTTTAAGGTGAGGGTGAATTGTTCGAGGACTTGATGGGCATACAAGAAGCCTCATAGTTATATAAATGTTCTTACATAGCCTACATGATTAGGCTATAAAGATTGTATGTACAGTATACATGTACATATATATACATATACTTATATATACATATATATATGTGTGTGTGTGTATGTGTGTGTAATTGTAATAGCCACAATGCCCTCTTAACTTCTCGAATTCTTAGCGCTTTTTTTTGGATATGCTTATCACTACAAAGCCATAAGATCCAAGTGCAAGAAACTGAAGTGGCTGTGATTTCCGGCAACGCGACTCTTCGTTATCCTTACACAGATAGTTAATAAAGGTTTTCACTGAAACACTTGCGTAAGTCCTTAAGTCATATAATAAGTGAAAACAATCAGTACAAAGTAACACACAGGAGCTGTGCACAGTGGCGGGCTACTGGGAAGACTGACTGCAATTATACCAGATACAGATAATATGATATGCACGCCACATAAATGATATAAATGTAACATAATATTTCCTATGCTCCAATAAACATGAATACTTGCAATTACGTGTTCCTAACACAACATATATATATCCTAAATGTGTATCAATATCAGACATATAATGATAATAATAATCATATATAATGATGCTCATGATTGCACAAACAAGTCAATAATTATAATTATAATCCACTAGTGACCTCCTTGTGATTATGGTGACACGGGTTCGTTTCCCGTGACCGGACATCACAGCCACTTCAATTTCTTGCACTTGGATCTTACGACTTTGTAGTGACAAGCATATCCAAAAAAGCCCGAAGAATTCTAGAAGTTAAGAGGGCATTGTGGCTATTACAATTACATATGTATCAGGTAAAAAGTGACCAGCAGATTCTACATATATATATATATATATATATATATATATATATATGTATATATAAGTATATATATATATATATATATATATATATATATATATATATATATATATATATTATACCTTTTGCTTATATAAAAACTGCAAACATGCACATTATATTACCATCGTTTATCAGTGCGTAGGCACAGATAAACCCACGTGCTTCTGCATGTTGTACATTCCTATAAGAGGATTAATTATTTACGTTCTTTGCAGTGAAAATAAATAGCATCAGCTACTGCATGACAAATATTGTCAACAACCTCGTCACTTATAAGGAAAAATCTGAGCTCCTTCATAAAACAAAGATGTTGTATGCAAGCTTCCATAAAGATCTTATACGACCACGGACATTTCCTGGTACCACACCCTAGTCTCAAGGCGACATATTCTACCCCATACTTCCCTTTCGTTATAAAAATTGTTAATGGCTTTCAATTACCCTCTGCGTCTTATATTCTCAGCACCCTCGACACTGCAACCATATTTTTTTGGGGGGGCAGGGAGAGGGGTGCCCATTTATGCAATATATAGACATTTCTTTTTACTCTTAAGATTCTCACACAAACCTACAAAAACTCCTGATCCTTCACTTTCTTATTCAAAAGGAACAGTATCCCTTTAACACCTTCCTTTGGAATCTTTCCATATTCCAGGCGTACTTGACACAACTATTTCCACCACCATACAGCAACACCTCACTATTAATCCTCCCCACTCTTTTCACTTCTTAATCTTTAACTGCCTCATTAAATACTCAAGTAACTTTAACACGCCTTCTTCATTTCATCACCAAGGTTTCGTTCTGTTATATCTCCTACACTCAACATCACTTCAAAATACTCCATCTGCAAAGGGTTGCATTCTCACACACAGCAGCTATTTTATTCCTATTCTATTTTAAGATTTATTTCTTTATATATATATATATATATATATATATATATATATATATTATATATATATATATATATATATTATATAGCATATACTGTATATATATATATATATATATATATATATATATATATATATATATATATATATATATATATATATATATATAAAAGAATATACTTTTGGTAGCCTTTAAGCGATTCATCTGAAACTATTTACACGTCTGTATTCCTGAGAGAGAGAGAGAGAGAGAGAGAGAGAGAGAGAGAGAGAGAGAGAGAGAGAGAGAGAGAGAGAATTTGTAAAGCGTGGGCAACTGCATACTCTACTGACATGCATAACAACCAGCGCATAAAAACTATAAGAGTTATGAATACAAGAGTGGAAAATGGTTCTATCGCCTTCAACTGACGCCTGCAAGCCAACACGTGTTAGTATTTACGTAGGTTTGTGGGCCAGTCCATGACGTGGTTGCAAGACGCTTGCTCCACGAAGTGCTAACGGCCTGGAAAATAAAAGGAACATGTCCCATGCTGACAGGATATAACCTAAAATGGGGAGAAGCCTCTTAATTTCAGGCTTTATTGCTCATGTAAGATGCCGAGAATTAGTGACATCATCCTTGACTCCAGACCAATGGGAAATGATAGGTTGGTCAATAGGCTGCAAATTTGAAGTTTTATGTAGGACGGGACGTGACGGTTATGGCAAATTTTTCTGAAATAAGGTACCTTGCCATCAAGAAACCTTTTATGGCAGTGTCGGACACGCATTTTGAAAATTTTTTTGAAGTTATCTGCGTCGACAGCGATTTTACCATTGACTTTTTGTTTCAGCAAAGCATAAAGTCTGTTCTATCTCACCATCCAGGTGAGACAGACAAATCAGATACTGAGCTGAAACAAAATCAATGAAATCACCGTCGACGCAGATAACTCAAAAATGTTAAAAATGCATATTCTACACTTTGCCAAAAAAGGGACGACAAGACGAACGGTGCGCTAAATGTAAGAGGGATCCATGGATCAATGTAGTGCTGATGAAGATTCTGTAGACGGGTATGGAACGTACGCCATTTCTTTTCTGCCGAGGATATTCCTCCTTACATCTCAGATTTGGTAAGCAACTCCCAAGTAACTACCAAGTGACAATGATGATGATGATGATGAAATGATCATCAATTCGTAATTCCTGCTATCTTCAACATGGGAGAAAGAAATGAGAAAATAACATTTACAGAGGAATCGATTAAACATAACATGAGATAGATGAATGACATTAGAGAGAGAGAGAGAGAGAGAGAGAGAGAGAGAGAGAGAGAGAGAGAGAGAGAGAGAGAGAGACTACATGGGATGGTAGACAAAGCAAGTGGGGAAAAACAGAAAGAGAATCAACTTCCGTTTCACAACGATTTCAGAATGACAAAGAACTCCAAATGAAAAAAGAAAAGTCTTGAGAGCAAAATGTCTCCCGACCAACAGATTACAGTCAAGAGGATAATGAGTATCATATGCTGCTTATGATCCGATGGAAAAAATTAAGCTTATGAAGATGAAAACTGTAATTTTATCAAACATTCGAGAAACTTTGGCAACAAGTCATGAAAATTAGCAAATCAAAAAGAACATAATGTAAACAATCCTACCTGCTAGTTGGTGACATCATTTGTCTTCAGAGGCTAAATTTTCTATCGCTACAAATAAACAAAACGTCAGGGAGAATAAATTCAACTAGACGTGTCCTCGTCCAGAGAAAGAGAGAGCATCATCCATCCCATCGGAACAGAGAGGAAAAGGCAAGCAACTGCAGAGACAAGAACCAAGAATCACCGATGATGAGAGAGAGAGAGAGAGAGAGAGAGAGAGAGAGAGAGAGAGAGAGAGAGAGAGAGAGATAGTGTTTCGCCGTAATCTTGAAAAATAAAAGCGAAACAATTTACTGTGTAACGTATCAAGATGATTCATCATTAAATCCGACTGACCCTTTACATTTATGCAGGTGACGATTACAAAACATTACAACATATCTCTTAGTATTATGAAAACTCCAAGGCTAATTGATGAGCTAATACTGGTTACTTTATTGAAGTCGATACAAAGCATGATGATACATTCTCCAGAAATTATAACAATACTACATAATCTGTGGGTCTCCTTATTCACTTTCTTTCACCTGCCCTCGATGTACTTTTAAATGAAAAAAAAAAATAACCAACAACCGAACCTTTTGTTCGAAGCCAATCTATTTTCCTCTCTCAAACTTTCCTCTCTTACCCGATAACACAACGCAGTCTCCATGCTCCTATGACCTCCAAAGTTTTCTCCGGTTCAGTTCAATGGATCTTCTTTAACAAGACAGATAGGACAGACCTACCCGAAGAGGAAAAGTTAAACTAGCTTATAAACACCGGAGGATGTAACTGAAACTGCGAAAAGCCAAACTCCAGATACACACACACAAATTTTACATGTGCATGTCACATGTAAAGTTAGTATGACAAAAGAACAAGGTAGAACAGGATAAAGAAGTTTCCAGACACAAAGACTTAAAATTAAGAAGCCACTTACTATCAGCGAAAAGTTATATTATATATATATATATTATATATATATATATATATATATATATATATATATATATATATATATATATATATATATATATAATTACAGATATCCACTGCCTGTCTATTCAAGTTACTTATGATAGGGTTAGAATCCTATGTTTACGTGAGTAGGCACCTCAAGACCTCACACACAGATGTGTGGAAGAGTAGTTTTAATGAGTGCTGCTCGCCTTTGGTCCAGATAGAGAATTTTAATAGTCACTGGGAAGTACTTAGAGCCAGGGGAACGAAAATCCCAGACCTTAATCCTTTTTTCATTAGACCTCTACTGTATGATATTTGTACTGGCATCTCGAATGTTCTTTCACAGATACCAGCTGATGTATCTGTTTTGAAGGAAGAGCGTCTGCCCACAGGCAGAAACCACAGTCATATTAGCACCTCAGGACTGCCACAAGCTCCCAGTATTTTGCTCCTTCTCATTAGCCATGCCACGTGCCCGACCAGGCCCCTGATCTCCACGGCCCTCTTTCTGTTAACTGGAACCATAATCAGGCTACAAGCAGCCAAACCACAAGCGGTTTCGTGAGGTCTAAGGAAGACATTGTGAGTCATCCAGCCATCATTACAAAAGTGCACATTACAAGGCAAATTCACAGTACGTGTGAAGACATTTGAGTGTTACCAGTTCTCTGTTCCTTATCCTGAATCTCTTACTTCATTTCCGCATTTCTCTCCCCAGTAAAGTACTCTTTGATATCCCGTTTCCCAGTGTTAAAGTGTTCCCTGTATGAACTGAATTCGTGAATTAATCATCCCTTGCTCGTGGTGACCCTTAAATCACTCCTCCCATGTGATTATAATTACTTCTGAGAGAACCACATTTCCAGGCACGTGTTATATTGTTCATACTCACCCTCCCGCCATCCATCTTGCCTGGAGGAATTCTGCTCTGCTGGGACAGGCATTTGCAACTTTTCAAGAAATCTAAATGTACTTGAAGTCCTAAGTGAACAAACCTTGCATTACCAAAGCCTCTTGCTCTCTGTTGTGCTGTTCAATTGAAGCAGTAATTTCCTTATTGCCAGTAGAACTATAATTTTGCTGTAATATTAAATTCTACCATTAATTCTCTTTATTGAAAGTGACTCAGTATTCTGTTAGTTAAATCCCATAGTCTGTGTGTAATAAAGTAGAATCTTGTGTTGATCAGCACTTTCAACTGGCGACCTACCATTATTCTTCATTGAAATTTTGTCTATTTCATTGGTGTATTGGTAATTACGACTGACCAAGGTGAGTGTTGTTCAAGGCTTAATTAAATAATATCTATTAAAGTAACAAGCTGAGGAGAACGTAAATATTTGTAATATGTATATATATATATATATATATATATATATATATATATATATATATATACACACACACACACACACACACACACACACACATATATATATATAAAGATATATATATATATATATATATATATATATATATATATATATATATATATATATATATATATATATATATATATATATATATTCTGTGTAGTAAGTCCTCTATGGTTTTAACCAACGTCATCAGTTAGAATAAACTAAATTTCATAAAACCTAACTTTCCTTAAGATTTCATATAAATCGACTACTTTAATCATCACCTAAAATCAGTCTATATATATATATATATATATATATATATATATATATATATATATATATATATATATATATATATATATAATTATTATTATTATTATTATTATTATTATTATTATTATTCATAAGATGAAACCTATTCATTTGGAACAAGTTTACAGGAGCATTGACTTGAAACTCAAGCTTTCAAAGAATATGGTGCTCATTAGGAAGAAGTAAGAGGGGGTATAAGGAAATACATAAAGAAGGGATCCCACTTATTAAAATGGAAAAAATACATTAACGGATTAATAAATAGATAAAAATGTATTAAAATTCTAGGGAAATAGCATTAGGGCAGTAACGCGCTGCATCTTCGCTTGAACTTTTGAAGTTCCAATTGCACGACATCCTGTGGGAGGCTGTTCCGCAGTCCAACGGTGTCAGGAATAAAGGACCTCTGGAAAAAAAAGTATACCTTAGTTTAACCAGACCGAAGAGCTGATTAACAGCTCTCCTAGGGCTGGCCCGAAGAATTAGATTTATTTTACGTGGCTAAGAACCAACTGGTTACCTAGCAACGGGACCTACAGCTTATTGTGGAATCCGCACCACATTATGACGAGAAATGAATTTCTGTCACCAGAAATAAATTCCTCTAATTCTTCATTGGCCAGTCGGGGAGTCGAACGCTGGGCCAACAGCGTGCTAGCTGAGAGCTCTACCTACCCCTCCAATGAACTGCAACTGAGAACTTCGACAGCGAGGCTGCGAGGCACGTTTACTGCATATTGGTTCTGCTGTTCAGCGAATGTGGATGCTCTCGGCAGGTAAAGGGGATCAGGAATCAG